>NC_056741.1:1077304233-1077361733 GCF_019279795.1 Protopterus annectens
CAGGAAACATGCAACAGAAAATGGCATCAGGATAAAAAGCACTTTATACACTAAGTAGAATGCAGTATGCTGAATGCACAGCAGAAACTGCTATTCACACTTGCAGCAATGGATATCTCATCCATGGGAACATTTTTGGATAGTGTGAATGAGAAGTGTCTGTCCCTAACTGCTTGCTACCTAAGGAATAGATCATAACTGAAGTGATTCCTGTGGACATGATGGTAACATTGATGAATATTTGCCTTGTTGAACATGTGTTCACATCTGGCTAATTGCATGCTTGCCTGACAGTGACCCAATATATATTCATGCCATTCTATGCACTGTTGCTGGAACATTTTTGGATAGTGTGAATGAGAAGTGTCTGTCCTTAACTGCTTGCAGGAATAGATCATAACTGAAGTGATTCCTGTGGACATGATGGCAACATTGATGAATATTTACCTTGTTGAACATGTGTTCACATCTGGCTAATTGCATGCTCGCCTGACAGTGTCCCAATATATATTCATGCCATTCTAGAGATGTCCATCTGATGTGACAGCTGGTGTATCACCTATAATAATAACATGTAGGCATAAGATTTCTCAGCAATGCATATAACCAGAAGTAGGTACAAGCACACAAGCATATATAGTTGTATACCAGACTAAATGGACATTCCAGTTTCATCTGTCTATCCTTTTAAGATGACCAAAGGTAGCAATTAACCTAAGGAAGCTAAGAACTCTATATTTATTATAATGGCTGGATCCTGATAAAGACCACCATTAGTAGCTGCACTGTCAGTCAACAATGCATAGCAGAAAAATGGAAGAAATGCATTAATGCATTGGTGGTTCTCTTACAGAAAGCACCAGAACACAAGGGTGATGTGATACCCTTTGTTGGACCAGAAGAGGTTTTATAGGTAATTTAGTTTTCAGACTAAAAAAAGCCATAGAATCTTGATTAAGGAATCCTATTACTTTGAATAGCTGAGTAAATGTAATACTTGTTGGTACAATAAATCACCTCTGAGGGCTACTGCTCACCAATGTATAATAATGTTTTATATCTCAATCTTATATGCTATTGAACAATCTATATCATTCCTACAATGACTTTGCATGCATCTTGACAACAAATGCTTGAAGTCATCAGTATCTCCAGGCATTCCCTGACATGTATGCTGAACAAACGAGCATTCATGATTCCAGGTTGTCTTCAGTAGGATTGCTGATTCCTTGTCATCTATGTTGTTGTCGAATCAGTCCAATGTCTGCTTTCTGCTAGGACTTGTGGTAGACTAAAATACAATGATGTGCCTGCAATGAAAATAGTTGCTGTCAGGAATTGTTCCTCATTCTCTTGTCTGCAAATACGGTAAGTTATGCTGAAACAGTGATTGAAAAATATGCAAAACCTTGCTCATTTTATAACATTATAAATGCTGCAACAACACAAGGTGGCACAGTGCTGGATTAAACCAAAAAAAACTTTATTTTTTGCAGTGGTTACCATTTTATAGTCATATGATGCACTTCAGCATTCTCCTTTGCAGAATACTAGGACATCTAAAAATCTCATGGCTTTTTACCTGTCAGATTAATGCAGTTTATTCAGACTTGGTAGGCGTGGCATCCTTTCATATATACCACATTGTGCATAGTA
This sequence comes from Protopterus annectens, assembly GCF_019279795.1. Classification (NCBI taxonomy): domain Eukaryota; kingdom Metazoa; phylum Chordata; order Ceratodontiformes; family Protopteridae; genus Protopterus; species Protopterus annectens. The sequence goes on from NC_056741.1 coordinate 1,077,305,890, forward strand.
AAGAGGATGTTTAGCTGTTGAATGTCTTTGAAATGTGCTAACAGTCGCATTTTGCTGTGCACATCAGGTTTATGGCATGTCAGTGTGTGTTACACAACAGAATCCTGTATCAAATATTAACCCCCCCCCACCAGGAATAGCAGACTGGGATATGCTATGCGGCATACTTACACTACAGTATTTTCTAAAATTGCATGTTTGTTGCTATTGTTAGCATTGTTGTGGACTGCTACATAGGATCATAGGATCATAGGAAGTTACTAGGCTATTGTCCCTGGCATTCCTAAAGGGGATGATGATGCCTAGCAAATAATTTATTCCATGTTCTGACAAGTCAACACCCGATGTTCTTGCCCAGCAGGGACACAGGTGAAATCCTAGGGGTGTATTTTTTGTTCCCCATTCAGTTATCCAGGTTGCCCTTAAAAAGGGTTAATGAGATAATCTGCTTGTGGAGAGGGAGTCTATTTCACAGAAGGGGGAGTCTCTGGGACACAAATCTGTCCCGCCAACAATTCCTATTGACGTCACAGACCAGGTTGAGGTCACACGTGCAGGTTACTCGAGTGGAGCTTGATTTGTAGATATGCAGCAGTCCCATTAATGTGGGGTTTGAGGTTGCTTTGTATGCCAGACAGAGGTCACCTCTCAGGAGTTTTTAAGACACTGAGTAGAGGGTTATGGCTTTTAACCTATCTGTGCAGGGTAGATGTTTGAGGCCCTGGATTTTCCTGGTGAGAAACCTCTGTACTCTCTCCAGCTGCTGCATGTGCTTTGTGAGTTACATGCCAAAAGGGGCATTTACTCAATAATGTGTCTTATAAGGGAAGAATACAGGGATGTTATGACCTCCTTGTCCCTGGATGAGATACCTTTACTAATGAGGTGGGCCATGTAAAAAGCTTTCTGTACAATGGAGGCAATATGGTGGCCAAAAGTCAGTTTGCTATCAACCTGGGTGACCAGTTCCCTCACGACTGATTGTGTGCTTAGGAGCTTGTTATGAATGTGATAATTTATGGCAGTGTCACTCTTTCTAAAAGGGATGATGATGCATTTTTTGGCATTCAGCTTGGGGCCATGTTTCTCGCACCAGTCATTTGTTTGGGTGAGACCCTCTTGGAGGATGTCCACATCACTAGGGGAATTGATGACAGTGCCCAGGTTGCAGTCATCTGCAATCTTGGTCAGCCAGAGCCCACTGGTTTTGGCCTGCACCTCGGAAGAGTATATCCCAAACAACAACTACAACAACTAAGACTGATCCCTGGATTACACTGCTCCTTACGGGTCTACTGCTTGAGGGGGCTTCCCCTATTTTGACTAGGTGGGTTCTATCAGTGAGCCAGTTTGCTACCCATGTGGTAATATATGGATTGATGCCTGGTTAAGAGAGTTTATCTATTATACCCAAGTGGGGAATAGTATTGAAGGTTTTGGCCAGGTCAAGGTAGGCAGTGTGCACCATCTTACCCTCATCCATGGCTTTGATGACTGTCTCAAAGAAGTCGACCAAATTTAATAGGCATGACCTTGCCTTGATGAAAACAAACTGTTTGAGACTGAGTGTTTGGAGGTTGCTAATGTCCTTGTTAATGAGGTCCATGATAATCTGTTCCATATCCTTTCAGATCAGGCTAATTAGGTTGATGGGTCTATAATTTCCTGGTTTGGTGGATGCTTCACCTTTGTGCACAGGGATGACAGTGGCTGTCCTTCACTCAGCTGCGATAAAGCCAGTACTCAGGCTTTGGTTGAATAGGGTGCCTAATGGTGCTGCAAGTTCCTGCCTGAGTTCATGTAGGATGCAGGCTGGGATGTTATTGGGTTCTATAGAGGCTGTATTTTTTACCTTTGAGAGGGCAGAGATGACTTGCTCCCTAGCGATAAGGGGAGGGGAGGAGGTGCTGGGAATGTCCTGATTTACTGATGGGGGGACAGAGGGGTGAAGATTACACTGAACCTGTCTGCCAAAAGGTTGGCTATATCTGCGACGTTTATGTGCATGGTGTCCGTGGCTACCAGTTCTGAGCAGATCTGAGTGCTTCCTTTGAGATTATAGACATATGTGAAGAAGGCCTTATGATTGTCTTTAGTAGATGTGGCCTGTTTGGACTCGAAGTTTGCTTTGGAGGATTTCACTAGTGCTCTTATTTGCTTGTTCAGGCTAAGGGGAGATTGCTTCCAATTAGGCACCTGCTCCTTCTTGGTCCTGGACAGCATTTTTTTCCTTTTATTATAAAGTTTATTTATTGCAGATGTCTACTAGACAGGTTTAGTCTTCCTTGAGGAGGATGATTTTGTCCTCTAGGGTATTCCTAATTCCATGCAGCTATATAAATGCTCATATAATACGTTAGTGCAGGTTTGTACATATGTGTCAGTTCCTGTGGAGGGGGAGAGGGCTGTGAAGCTGTTTATACATTCCCTCAGGAGGCTGTAATCAGCAAATTTCACACGTGCTAATTTGCAGCTGACATTGATAACATTAAAATATCTTGCTATCTTTTCAGTTAGTGTGACATACCTCTATCACTGTATGACTATTTTAAAGTGGTTATACTATACTGGCAACAATAATTAGTGCAAACACAGAGCTAAACAAGTTGCTTTAGAGGGAAACGTTCTACCTCATCCCCGGGATGCAACATGACTGCAAATGCCTATTGGCAAGGAGATGTATAAAATGTGGCACTATTATTTTTGGGATAACATGAGGCAGCAGCTCTGTGATATGTCAGGCATCAGATGAAATAGACAGAAATTGCACAATATATGCAGTTTAGTGCAGTGACATGATTTCCAGTACCACCAGGTACTGCGGGCACATGCTGCTGAGGTCACTATAACCTATTGTTAAGAGCCTGTGTCATAAACATCATATGCTCTTTATCACACCATCATAGAAGATCAGTGTGAGGCATGTTCTGTGCTGTTTCTTTCTGACTTTTTGTTGTGTTGTTGTAGTAACACACCATTCTGCAGTGTGGAATGCTGCTACACTATATATTGCAGTGTAGCTGTGGTTCTGTGCCATGCTATTGTACTTTGTACTTACACAGAATGCTGCTCTTTATGTAATTTCCCTCTATGTTCTTCTGGCTTGAATGATTCTATTTATTTCATTTGTGTTTTAAAGTTAGTTATGTGCTGCTAAACTTTAAAATCTTCGCAATATTATTTCGTAGATTATGCTAAAGATTTAGTATTAAACACAAATATATTTTGGTTATATTGTTAATGTATTTACATGAATATTTTAATTTATATGTGCATAGGTATACATGAATTGTTGATTATTTATGCATGTCAGTTAATTTGTTCAAAGTTGTCCTGTGATGATTTCATTCTTTATTTAAACTGATTTTTTTTTTTACATTTTCTGATGAAGTCCTTATGATTTTGGACAAAACTGCTTAACATTGAATAGGTTTGTTGTGGCCTTTTGTATCTTAGAGGTGCTCAACTTATTCAGAAACCATATAGCTGAAACACTTGATGTCCTTAAGAGGTCACTTGCATATATCCCATGGGCCTCTATTATAGGAGGTTTAATATATTGCACAGTGAAAATGATAGCTTGGCTAGGAATGATAAAGCAAATATCAAACCAGTGTTGAAAGGGAGAAGAGTCCGCAGACCCAGATGAATTTTTAAATATTTATGCACATTTTCTAATATGTATTGTTACTTATGTTCATTGTATAAAAATGAAGTACATGCATATTTGATGTGGTTGCACATCTGGGACATAAGTGTTTTAAATGCACATATATATATTTTTGTATTTCTTATATATATTTTTGTATTTCTTAGCAATTTTTACTTAACATTTTTAAGCCATAATCTTAATGTACTTAAATGTTTTTTAGTGTGTACTAACTATTTTCTTATACAGTTTGGTACATTATGCATCAATATATATGCTTAAATGAATGAAAATTTTTTAAAAAATTTTTTAATTTTTAAGTTTTATGTACATTACACTAGTTTATTCAATTGTACGTGAAGGTATGTTTGAATATATGGTACATATACCTTTTAATGGCGCTTCAAGGCTTAGTAATGAATTTAGCTGTGATTGGTCAGCATTGACTATTTAAGACTGCATCATCATAAGAAGTTGTAAAAGTTTGAAAAAGCCTAACGGCGAAAGCGCTCACTTTATTTCTGTCAATAAAGCTGTTTTTATCCTATTGAAGTTGAAGTTGATGACTGCTATTTCCTGACGTTGGAGCAGTGAAGTGGATTTCTTTTACAGACGTTTTCCTGAAGAGGAAGGGTTTGTTTGGCGTTCTACTTTATAATATTTTGCTACTCGCATTGGAACGGTGGGTGTGCTTGGCTCAAGCACAGCTTAGACTACTTGTCTTTCAATACTCGACATTGCCGTTTGCGACAGCGTTGTATGGTGAATGATTCACCTTTTTACTTTTTGTTTTGGATGTTAATTGGGATATTTTGCAGACACTTTACAGGTATGGACACCGGGTGTAAAGACCCTGTGTTTCTAAATTATAGGTAAATACTCCATTTATGTTGTGTGATTGCTATCATAAGAAAGCTAAATAAGTATGTTAATTACTAATAGAGTTTGGCTTTATTGTTCTAAATGTTGTCATAAAGATTTTAAAAAAGTAAAATGTGATGGATGTTCAGAATTCATGTAGCTGAAGGGTTTCTGTTATAAGAAGTTGAAGATATCACACTGCCATCATATTCTTGCAGTGCACATTTTAGATGCATTGAAGGTAATATAACTTGGCTATATCCCAGTATTGGTGGTACCTAGCATATGTACTTTTCTCAGTTTATATGTTGTAGTAATGGCCCCCAATGTGGGCACTAACTGCTTTTTTTCATGTAGAGTGTTGCTACTTTTGAATATGTCATTACTACAGATCCACCAACTTGTACACAGGATGGGAGTACATATGTAAATCAGTGTTATGTCTGATATATTGGACCATAAATATCAAAATTTATTAATATTGAGTGTCACTACTCCAAATATAATTTGTGGAACTGGGATTTTAATATTTGTAGTCCAGGCTGTAATGTATGCAATTTTTTTTTAAGTGAAGGACTGGAGAGTCTAGTCGTGTCTTATTTGATTCTGACCTGCAGATACTGTTTAAACCTACTGTTTATAGCAGTATGGTGGTCTGGATGGAGTGTGTGCACATTTCCTACTTTTGCTAGCTTAATGTCAGAAATGTTAGCATTAGAAAGGGAGAGTATAGACAACCAATCTGTGGCAGCAGGTTTTGAGTGTAGAATATAGCAATAACCCACACCTGGGTGTGGGTAATGCTAAATTTACCCACGGTTGGCGTGGTTTGGTCCCGAGGCCCGAGGACCAAACAAAGCCAACCGTGGGTAATAGCATTACCCACACCAGGCGTGTTATTGCTATTATATGACATTATTTAAGAAAAGAAACTATTACTTTTCTTAAATAATGGCATAGTATAATGCCTGTTTACTGCCCTTCCGCAGATGTCTGGCATCCGCGGCAGTTCTGATGTACTGCGCACCTCGCGGTACATCAGAGTGTGAGCAAAAGCAACGGAGAAAGCAAGATCTCCGTTGCTTTTATCTCGCTATGTTAAATGAGTTTAACATGGCGAGACAGTTAAAATAAACAGCGGACATCTCCGTTGCTTATTTTAAAACTGTCTCGCTATGTTAAACTCATTTAACATAGCGAGACACTAAAAAAAGCAACGGAGATCTTGCTTTCTCCGTTGCTTTTTTTTTAAACACTGCCTTGCTATGTTAAATGGGTTTAACATAGCGAGACAGCTTTAAAATAAACAGCGGAGATCTCCGTTGCTTATTTTAAAGCTGTCTCATATGCTAAACCCATTTAACATAGCGACAGTGTTTAAAACGAGTTATACTAATGGAAAAAAAGTCCGGGCGACCGGACCTTTTTCCATTAGTATAACTCGATTTACAACGGGCACGCTGGCCAATCAGCGTGCACGTTTTGGGGGGATCATGGTATAATAGGAATTTTATGAGGGGGCTTAGGTCGAAATATATTAGCCTGGGTTGATATTTGAGTTACAGATTTTGTAGGGGAAATGTGATGGGACAATGGTCACTAAAAGTGGGTGGGTAAATGCTGATACAGGAGTTTTGGGTTGTAATAATGAGTTTAGTAAATGAATGATGGTTAAATTTTGAGCTGGGTCTAATTTGGATGTTTACTATTTGGAGTAGGCTAAGATCTGCAAGAAATGCAATTAACTCATGCTGTATTGGGCCCAGAAGGTTTAAGTTAAATTACCCAGTATGAGGATGCATTTATTTGGTTGTATGCCAGAAAGATTGAACAGAAGTAGTGCTTTAAACTTCCTGAGTGAAACGGGTGCTGACCGATCTCAATGACTCACTATTCAAGGAACTGAAGGAAAGCATACATAATCTCCACTAAAGAATAAATTGCAGTTCAACAATGCCTCTAGTAAATCAACCAGTTTAACTATTCAAAAAGTAGTTTAATATCCCGTTTCATTTCAAACTTATTCATAACTCACAAGTATAAAAACACCATGAAAACATATACTATGGTTATAATGTAAACTTCCATGCTATTCAAAATAATGACATTTGCCAATTAGAATACCAGCAAGCCTCTAGCTTACTTTTTCAATCTAACTCTCACCACCAAAATCCTGCTCTTTAGTTGAAACATGTTGCAGTCTTACCTCTTGCATAGTATTCTTACATTACTACAAATCAGCTAGAAATGACTTCTATACAATTGCAAATCTGTAACCTCAAGCAAATTCTTGAAAAAGATCATCTATGGACAGATGATTGACTACATTATAAAATATAACATCTGTACTAAAAGCATGGATTTTACCCCATATATAGCACCCTTACAGTTATCTGTACTTTGATAGAACATATTCATACAGCATGGAACAAGGCAGACAAACTGCCTCTATATGCCTAGATCTAAACCAGACATGTGAAACTGTGGACAATGCTGTACTCCTCCATAAATAAACTAATTGTAGTTCTCCGATGATGTTTTCAACGGTGAAGAGCTCTCCTTCTTAATGAACTTTCAGATCAGTGGGGCCTGACTAATGCTCTGAAGCAGGTTGTTGTGTCTTTTGGCTTTTCCCGGTTAGGGGTCGCCACAGCGGAACTCCGGTCAGCTAATGATTGGCAGTAGATTTTTACGTACCGAGTTGCCAGCTCTGACGCACAACCTTCAACGAAGGTATGCCCATTCACACATGTCTCCACACAGAAGATGCTTTAGCTGAGAATCGAACGGCACAACGTCTTACTGTGAGGCGACAACGCTACCGCAGCACCACCACCGCAGTAATGCTCTGAAGCAGGTACCATATAGAAATGGGTCCCACAACAGTAATACTGGGGTCCCTAATGTTCACCTTTTTTTGTTAACAACTTCATCTGGCATCAGCCACAGATGAGTTGAGTCCTATATGCTGGTGATGTAGTCAGCACAGGAACTAACAAGAACCATTCAACTTTGACCAATGAACTGCAGGAAGACTTTACAGCTATATTTAATTGATTAAATACTAACACACTATCCATTAATATGCAACAAAAGAACAACTATGGTATTTGGAACTCCCCAGACACAAAGGAATAACACAAATATTACAACCTCTGACCCATAAGGAAATTATCTACTTCAGACAAAGCATCAAAAGTACCTACGTGTTACACTTAATATAAACCTCTTTTAGCTAATAGGTATCTTACATGCTCCTTATTAAAGCTAGACATGCAGTAGATGAAAATGTTCTGTCTTTCAGGATAGAACATGATACCTCAGTTATAGTGGCATTCTCTGCTCAGATGTGGCACTAATTCAATTTGCTGAGAATAAAATTCTCATATTGATTTACCTAGCTAACAATGGAGTACATCACTGCATTGCACAGAACAAAAATAACTGTTTTCCAGTATCAGCTAGGGCAACACTAAACCTCAATACACTTTCATTTAAAATTCCTCGCAAAACATACTTTGCTCTTTCTTCACATGAAACTGATCATTAGAAATTCAAGCTACTTCCTCATGAATACTGACCATGTGAAATCACTTAGGCTACCTTTTATACTATGTGCAAAACAGATTTTTATAAAATTGAGCAAGCAAGATGGAATGTCATACCTGAAAAAATTAGAAAAAGCGAAGAGTAAAAAATTTTAAGAAATCTCTTAATGCTCCCCATATTAAAGTGAATGTAACAGCATCAGAGACATAGATTAATTACTGTCAACTGTAATCCAGTCAACCTTCTTCAGCTACTTCTCTAATGACTAACATGCATAAAACATATTACACAGAGATGCACACATGCAGATACACACACATGTATATATAGATCTCTATCAGTTGATCGGCTTTTCATAAACTTGAAATATATATATACACACACATACACACACACACACACACACACACACACACGCGCGCGCGCGTGCGCGTGAGCGACACGCACAAACACACACACACACACACACACACACACACACATGTATACGTATAAGTTCTTACTAAGATATTCGTCTGGAAGGATCTTAAGAAGCCTAGCCTTGCATTCCCTTGCAATTATTAACCCTTACATTTTGCAATATAGACATCCAGAGGTGGTCTGATTAATTATATGTTGGGGTAACGCAGTAGGGATGAAAGAAAGGTAAAGAAGGTGGAGGTGGCTGATAGGATGGATGATGAAAACTATTAATTTGCTTCATATCTGTATATGCCTTGACTCATGTTACTTGAATTGATCTACTGAACTGTTGTGCTTCCTAGCAATCTGACACTACTTTAGCAAACTATTTCTTCTTCATTTAGCAAGCATATTGGTTACTTAATTGACTTATACTACAGTTTTAACATACTTTTCAGTAATGCTAATGCTCTTGTGCTCCTGTATCTTATATACAGTGTGAAATGCACCTTTGGTCTTGCTGAGCTTGTGCCTATTCTTGTTAATGATTCATTAAATACTGCAATATGTGTTGGTAGGTTTAATGTTTACAAACAAGTATAGAATCCTGATAGTAATTTTGTTATTTATTTACAACAACAACATTCTGATTATAGAAGTTTTTTGTTATTCTTGTGTCTTTGAGATCTGTACTTCCTTAGCAATTGTTGAGCATTGAATTTGTGTAAACAACTGTACTTATTTTGTGATATTTAACTTTTTCACATGTTCATATTTTCATAATAATTATTGTTTATGAATGTTGAATTTGCCTATATGTCTCAGATCAAGACTGAAATGAGCTCTAGACCAGTTCACTTACTGAGTTAACAAAAGATTAAGCAAGTAAATGCTCAGATTGACTAGAGGGAATTTGCCACGAGGACTGGTAGAACTGATAACTGTCATGACATCTATTATATTCTCCTGATTTACTACTAACTCAGGCAGATGGGACTTTAGTTTAAAGTCTCTTCCAAAGGATGACAGTGAATTATTGCTACTGCCAGCTCAAAAATGATGAGAATGTTAGACCTGCTTAAATAAATCATGCTACCTAATGAAGGGCACCACTGTCTCACTTTACTGAAAACCCACCATCCTCCCTAAGCTTCTTCATTTTACCTACACAGATATTAGAACTTCTTAGAACTTCTACAGCTTAACCACTGCCCATCATAGTTAAAGCATTATTACTAAGAAAAAAAGAAACAAACTTTCACTTTTTAGTCCTCTGCACTTTCCAAGGCTACTACCTACTATTATGAGACTGAGAAGGTGCACAGAGACATGGAAGATGATGGATGGTAGGAAAATGCCCACAAAATCATTGTCACCAGTATATTTTTAAGCCATTTGTCCTGAATAAAGTCATGCTGATAGCATATGAGCATGGCAGACTAGGCTATCCTATCTCCAGCAAGTCTTCAGTATACAATGTCCGAACTCCCAACATTCTCACACAAGCTGAAGGATACTCTTTCTCCAATGTACCCAGGGTCTGCCATGGAGTCTCCTCCCAGTGGATTGGACCTGCTGTACCTCCTATGGAAGGCATCTTCATAAAGTTCCCTTCCCACCACAGCTGTCTCCCCCTCAACATGTATTATCTATGACTGTACTGCAATATCCTCATCAAGTGATAAGTCCCTACACCAATCCCAGAGATTGAGGTAAGGTACCCTGTAGAGGACCATTTTTTTTCACTTTATATCCACTCCATCATCTTTTGGTCATTGTTCACATCTCATGACCATATGTGAGATGAGGGATATGCACAAACTTCTGCAGTAAGAGCTTCATTCCTTGATTCATCGCTTGTTTCAACACATGGTATATTACAATGCCTGCAGAAATCTGCTGGTCACTTTCCCAGGCCCTTCTACCCCCTCTTAATGAACATGATATGAAGTTATCATTTAAATTCTTCCACATGAAATAGCTGTTCTTCCTCATCTGGAGAGAACAATGAAACATGACTTCTTATTTGTAGATGATATATATATGAAATAAAATAAAATAAAAATAAATAAATAAATAAATAAATAAATGGTGATTTCATTACCCTAAGCAGCAAATCGCTCCAGTGCCTGCTGGAGATGACAGTCACTTCATCCTAAGAGAACAACAGAATCTGCAGACAGAAAAGACAAAAGTGGCTGATAACTAGGAAATAATGCTTTTAGAGGCTAACAGAGTTAATGAGAAATTATGCACTAAAGGATGTGTACAAATAAATATCTTGTTGAGACTGAACCTTAAGAGATGGCAATTATATATATTATTCTTCCTACAGCACTTATTTTTGTTATGTTTATGTATTTTTGTTTGCAAAAGAAATGAAGAAAGGATATATACATTTTTTTTTTTATTTTTTTACAGATGCTACTTGCAGTTAAAATATCTTCTACCATTTAATTTTTAAATACTGTATACTAAGGATATAAAAGTTATAGAACACTTTTTTATTTTAATTTGCAGTAATGGTGCTTACTTTTTAAAAAGTGGCTTTTTTCCAGTAAGAGCTCTCCTTTTTTGAGTGGTACTTTGTGGGCTGTGCTATCATGGTTAGCTTATGATGCTTAAACACAGTGTTGTCCATCTAAACATAACAACTCTTCAAAATGCATAATGTGATTAGGAATGTATTACAATAGTGTAATCTGTTTTTTTATGCTAACAATAACTTTTGGGAGGGTGGCCTAATGGTTAAGGTGTTTGCCTTACAAAGACAAGATACAGGGTTTGAATCTCACAGGGGTTAATTGGCTAGGCTTAAAATGTCTCACAAGGGCAGTTAGCCTAGTATGAATCTATGAACCTAATCTATATTCTCAACAGATTGCTCCACCATTCCTTAATTCTATTCTCAGCATAAAAATCATCTGTCCCTGATTTTGTAGAATCTCAATTTTACTTCATATTTTAGCCCTGTCACTCATATGTTTTTCTGGTAAATCACTGAGGATTATAGTCAGTCAATAATGCCAGACATTACAGTTTCATACTTCAAACTATTAAAGTGAATTAGAGTAATATTTGAAAACATAACCCTAATTTTTGGGCCTTTGTCTGGAATTCTTGAGAAAAGAATTACACAGTATGTAGTAACATAGTGTACTTAATCTAGGCCTCTTAATTGTGGCAGCTATCAGCACAACTACACAGTGCAGCACAATGTATCTCTAACCAGGGATGCTCTAGCATCTAATTTAAAGCCTGACCAACAGCCATATGTCACTATAATCACGTTCACATTCAAATCATCGTCCGCACCCTATATAAAACTACTTTTAAACAAACTCAAACAATGGTCTACCTCAGCTGACGACCTTCCAAGTGATTACCTTAAAATAGCAGCCAATAGCATTGCCTATCCTGTCTCAATCCTTATAAATAGGTCAATCCAGGAATCCAATGTTTCCTCTCTCTGGAGAAAGTTACACATTATCCCTCTGCTCAAAGGAGGACATTCAACAGACATCACTAACTTTAGACCTATATTAATCTTATCCCACTTCTCCAAAATACTTGAAAAATGTATTCAAAAATAATTGCTAAACTATCTTTAGCAGAAAGTACTACTATCCCAAAACAACATGGTTTCCATCCTTCCCATAGTACTAACACTGCAGTTCTAGCCTACATAGATACTGTTAATATAGGCAGAGATAACTGCAAACTAGTCTTCTCCTTATTTCTAGACTTGTCTAAAGCCTTTGACACAGTTTGTCAGAACAAACTTCTACTCCAAATGTCCTCAGTAGGTCTTTCTCAGCTCATGCTTTCATGGTTCTAAAGCAGTAAGTAAAATGGCAGTCCACCCTCTCTCCATACCTTCTAGTCACCACCTTTGTATCACAAGGCTGTATCATTGGTCTCCACCTTCCACATATCCACACAACAGGCTTTCCTAATAGAGTACACAGATGACTTCATACTCATTTGCAGATCTGACAACATGGCACACCTCCAAAAAATTACTAAGGAAGCTTTAACAGCCGCTGAAATATAACTTTGTAACTCACAGCTCTTGCTCAACATGAAAAAAACCTGCTACTTTTATTTCCAAATCCCTCTTTCATAAAAAAAACAAAATTTAAAGTCCACTTTCTTGATAATACAACTATTCAAGTAATTTCTCATAAAAAATTATTAGAGATGATAATGGATAATAATCTTAAATTGTACCTGCATATACAAAATTGTGTAAAAAACTCTTCAAAAATGAGGGAATACTTTATACAGCCAAAAACTTTCTCAGCAATGCAACTACTTATATCCTGTCCACACTTCTCTAAGGCACTCCAATCCTTAGTAATCTCCATTCATCACAAAAATCAAAGCTTGAAATATGCTATAACAAAGTTGAAAATTTTGCAGCAAATATCCCTTTCAGAACCCATCACTGTATAGCACTAAAAAGCCTAAATTGGCTAGAACTACCCCATCAACTAACACATACACAGCTTCTTACCATCTATCCATCATCCATATACTTGATCAGCACTAAGTACCATTCCACATAACTATGTTCCCAGTTGGTCATTATGATCCAATGACCAAAAACTACTGTCTATCCACAAACCCATCAAATCTGCTGAGCATTGTATTCATACCATATTGCTAAGGTCTGGAACACTTTACCTGTATCTACCAGGTCAGTACCCTCTCTCTCTTCCATTCTTCAATACCATTCTGAAAGACTTCCTAGTCAAAAGCTGGCTGTCTTCTTGCTCAACACCAGGATGAGCTATATTCCTAAATGTGAACAAGTACCTTTTCATTCCTTGCACTTTCTTTCTCTCCCTTCTTCATTCACTTCCTTACATCTATCAATTTCTCTCACCTGGCTATATAAATATTCCATGTGCCTGCTTTTCCTCTCACTGAATATTACAATCCCTGCTTGTATTATACTAACTTACTATAATTTCTTTATAAACTGGCTAAAAGTTCTTTAAATATTAAATAATCATCATATAACTTGTATCTGTTCTTAACCAATGTTTCACATTATGTCTAATTTAGTATAATGATTCAAATTGTAGATTTTTTATATTATTTATGAAGATTGTAACATTTTTGTTCTTAAAATCTTCAGTAATACTTGTAGCTTCTCTCCCCGGGCCTCTGCTAAAAATGGTCTCCTTACTCAGCTGGACTTTCATGGTAATCAAGTATAGATAAACAAATACATGTATAGTTGTTTTTAGACAACTCTGGTGAACACAGACTAATTTTATTACCCTGTAAACCCTGAATCATTTAAGCTTTAGTAATGTTCTTTTAACAAGGTTGCAGCAGTGAATGGAACCCTGCCTAAGGCTCAGTCACCCTATCTACAAATAACTAGGTGGCTATCTATAGAAAGATAGATGGACAGACAGACAGAGATAAGAAGATAATGTTAACTTTAATGACTTTGTTTTCAAACAAACTTCCTAGAGTTGCTGTAGGTCCTATCTAAAATACTGTTGGTTCTATTTATCCCTAACCCCAAAAATGAGAAGCAGAACAAATTCTGTTCATTCTGCATTACTGAAAAAATGCTGCTGATTAGCTACCTACAGATGAAGTCACATGTATAAACCATGGTGAGTCATAAGTTTGATCTTATGTACTGGTCATTGCTAAAATGCAGTCACGCTATTCTTTATTAAAACATTTTAAATGTATGTGATCTAGCTTAAAAGTTTCCATAAGAGGATGATGAATGTTTAAGCACTGAGGTAATATGATTTGCAGAATCTTGTTTCTCTGAACTGACATATCATGTAGGTGCTTAAGAAATATAACTTATCCATGAGTAGTATAGTGGTTTGTTAAGGGTGTGAAAGTCTCCTCCTGCACCTACTGAGAAAGTTTTCAGTCCATCCATGGATGCCGGAAGAATAGGGTGGGGGTGGGATGGCTGTAGCCCTTCCCCCACTTTCAAAAGCTGCCCAGTGTGTCCTGAAAGTGCTGCTGGAGTAATGATTACATGGAATCATTAGCATTGGCATTTCCAAGGGAACCACAAGCTTAGGCAGCCAGAAAAAAGAAAATTTGAATAAATAATCATATTTTCCAGCTGCTTGAGCTCTCAGTTATAATGGAAATGCCTAATGAGTGTTTCTAAGCCATACCAATCAATGTCTTTCATCAAGACGTTTGGATAAAGCCAAAAATAACAGCAGAATGAAAGCTCAAAACTAGGGACACTTTTTAATTATTACTTATTCATTTAAAATTTTTAACAGAACAGGTTTTTGCATCAGCATGCATTTTCTGAGCAATGGAAGTATGGAACTTTAATGTCTGGCAGTAGTGACTGATTGTAATCTGCTTACCTCTCAAATTTTGCTTAAGAAATCTGGACAAAGCTAAAAATTATGGGGGTTTAAAAAGCCAAAATCAAGAACAGATTATTTAATATTGCTTTTATAAATGTAGAAAACAGCTAAAATAACAGGTTTTAACTAGAATGCATTTTCTGAAGGATATGAAATCTCAGACTCAATTTTTTTATTATTTAGTGAGTACAATCCTGAATGGTTTGCCAGATTTTATGAAGAACAGACCAAAAACATGAGGCAGCAATCCTGATATACTGCAAAATTTTGAAGAGATGATGAATATAATCCTGAGTGATTTACCAGAAAAACAAATATTTTATGAGGGACAGGGCAAAAAAAGGAGGCAAAATCAGACATGTTTTACAAGATTCTGGAGAGTTTATTTGTTTTTTGACTGATTGCTGTTTGTTTACTATGTAAGTGACCTGGCTAATTGACCCTTTTCAGACACAACCCATTATTAATGGCAGGGGTGTTGTACTTGATAACGGGCCTGATCAATGCTGACAATAAGGGAATGATTACCTCTTTAGACTGTGATGATATTCACTTGGCAATTAGGTGAGCAAAATAAAAGGATTCCCTGACCACTGTTGTCACATGATAGTCAAAAGTGATAGAGCTGGCAGCACAATTTTCAATTTGTAGTGGTGTGTGGGCTATAAAGTATAATGAGGAGAGGGGTTACTTACCAAAAGTGACACTGTACCCTTTATCATTTAGTTTGAGCTAATTTTTAGTACACCAAGAGTTTACATGGGTTTATTCAGGGGAGTTTGGGTATTGTAGGGTGACTTAATATCAACCTCCAGTTTGCAGTCATCTGCAAACTTTAAAAGCCAAAGGTCTTGGCTCTCCACTTGGAGATCTGAGAAGTAATTACTAAAAACAAGATATCACACCAGTGAACCCTGAGAAACACTACTGGTCACTTTCATACTTAATGATAAGGCATCTGCAACTTGTACTGGGTGGGGTCTGTATTTCAACCAGTTTGCTATACATTGTACCACATACGGATTGATTTTTAAAGCAGTTAGCATTTGTATGATGCCAGCATTGGGAATGGTGCTGACGATGTTTGACAGGTCAAGATAAACTGCCACGGCCACCATCTATGGCCTCTATAACTCTTCTGAAGAGGTTTACCAGGTTAACTGGTCAGGATCTACACTTCACAAAGCAGTCTTGATATCACACTTTTTGAGGTTAGTTATAATAAACCCCATGGTTTTGCAGATGAGGCTTTCTAAGGCTGATAGGGCTTTAAGTACTCAGGGCAGTTGTAAGGTTGTAAGGCCACCCTTATAAAGGGGCATCACCACTGCAGTGTGCTACTCATCAGAGAAAGTAGATAAATTTAAGCCAAACAGGTTGAGGAGTGTCTGCAAGGGCATATATAGCACTATTATGCAACCAATTATATGATACATAACAGTAAATAAAGTACACAATCAGAAGGATTGCTATATATTAGAAATCTGGCAAAACCAATAATCGTGTGTACTTTTTTTCTTATTCAGTGTTACAGTGTTATGAATTTTTTAGTAACAGACATTGTTGATAAGCTGTGAGATATATGAGAGTTCCTGGCAGTACTGAATATTTTGACTCTGGCTTTTGATGAAATGAAACCCATGAAAAAGGGACTCCATGGCCTTCATTCTGTTTACTGTCACCCCAGTGTGCCTCCTACTTGGTCCCTATCCTGGCCTTGCCACACCATTTAGATTACTGTTTTTCTTTTTTTCTTATATTCTGCTGTACAGTGCAGATTTTTCCTGCATTGTTTCAATATATCCTAACTGTCCATGATTACACCATAATAAAAGAGGAGGAAATAATCAAACTAAGCCAGAGGCCTCACGCTGCCCCCAAAACCCACTGAGTCATGCTCTGAGTTGAATTTTAGATTTCTTTCAAACCTTTTCAGACAAATATGGCCTAAACAAACATTGTGGCTGAAGAAAGAAATTCATTCTTACTCTTCATTTTCTTCCGTCATCCTCTCACCACTCCCCAAATGGCCAACACTGCCGTGTGCTAACTGTGGAGAAAATAACAGAATTAAGCTTGCAGTCTGGAAGCTTCTGCTCGGGCCTTACAAGCCATGAGATTCTTGAAGCTGTGAGGTGCATGTTATATTTTTTCCCAGCCTTTTGTTATAATTCAGGCATGGACAGAAATCCTGACTAACTAAAGAAATGTAGTCTTATTTTTTCTTTCAAGAAAGAAAGAAGTTGTGCATAAGGCTTAATGATCAAAGCTGACAAAAAGTAGTTTCTAATAAACTGAGAAGATAAATGCTTGCAAAGATACATGAATCATGTCTTAGAATAGTGTCTAGCTCCCTGTCAAAGGAAAAAAAAATAAAAGAAAAGATAAGATAGTCACCTTTTGTGTATTCCTCTGATGTCAGATCGGGATGAAAGTGAATGAATAAATGGCCTAATTCACATATTTCAAGCTGTCACACATCATACACCATGCCTGTTCACCTCCACCCCTAACAGACAGTTACCATCTGTGTATCCATCTGACAACCAGAGTATAGTAACATATTTTAACTTGTTGATCACAGATCCATATTCACAATATGCCACCTTACCCTTACCTCACAAAGTTAGACACCTGAATATATATTTCTGATATATGATTGTGAGAAAAGAGAAAAGAATATGTCATGTAGTATAGCCAGTTGCTCCTAGATATTACACTGTACCTACACAGCAATTTATACCCCCTCTGACTGTGTGAACATTTTTT
The DNA here is from genome assembly GCF_019279795.1 of Protopterus annectens. Lineage (NCBI taxonomy): Eukaryota > Metazoa > Chordata > Ceratodontiformes > Protopteridae > Protopterus > Protopterus annectens. Next base: position 1,077,323,494 of record NC_056741.1, read on the forward strand.
TACACCCCCTATGATTGTGTGAAAAGTTTTTTTAAACACCTTTATTGAATTATCACTTGTGACATAGGCACATTTGCATTTGTATAAATGCAACCAAACTGTATTAAGTTAAAATTAACAAACATTATGTTTCACATATATTGTTCTACATTATATAACCTAAGCAACATTGCATAAATTATGCAATTCCTGCCCCTCTTTTTTAAACAAGAAACATCTTTATTAAACCATCACTTACAACATAAGCAATAATGCATTTATTTAGATGAAAACAAACCACACCGACACAATCCTAGTAATAATTACCACACTGTCACAGCCACACAAAAGCCAGAGTGACCTTTGCTGCATGCTTCTGAAGTTTAATTGTGAGGAAAATTCAAGAAATAATAACCACACATTCTCCAGTCCCAAACAAGTTATAGTGGTCTTCTCTGCACACCTCTGAAGTCTGATTACTAGGAGAATTTAATAAATAATAATCTCAATGTTCCCATCCCCCACCATCCACAAACACAAGCTATAGCAACCTTCTGTGTGCACCTCTGAGTAGAGCCATTTGTAGAACAGGAGAGTCCAGGGCAGAAGCCTTCACTAAACCATAGAAACTCCACTTCTCTAACCTGAGTTGTGGATACTGCCATTATCAAGATGTTTTGTGATGTATTTTATGTCTTATTTTTAAAAGATAATGACTTGCAGCATCTGGATCACTGTGATTATGCTCTGAATTTGAAAGAAAGGCATGCTTGTTAAGCACCATTCTGACACTGGGAAGGTTCTTAACAAGATTATAAATACCTGTTACTACTGTTAAGCTCTAGTCACACACTAGAGCGTTTAACAAGAATCCATGGTCACTACAAAAGAGTAGTGGGAAGCTGTTAAATGCTTCATTTAGACTGTTTTTCTAAAGTAAGACTGAAGTGTTTAACAGTCATAATGCAGTGTTCAACAGCTTCCCACCACTCTTCTTTGGTGGCTGCTCTTTGTGTGGGAATAGTAAGTGAGTTACAGCACTGGTGCTCTCTTTTCTCTAACTTTTGAATATATGGCTATTGGATCGCATACTATACAAGTGCAACTTTAGCCTCATTTGTATGTTTCAATGAAATTTCTGTACAGTCATTCCAAATGTAACTCGTATTTACACAATATGCATTTTGTGTCTTAGATATGCTTCTGTTATGGTAGTAATAGATATCCTTCTGCTATGGCTGCAGGCAGTTAAAAAACTGCCCTTTTAGATTACTAAGTGCCCCTTTTGCCTTCCACCCCGCAGCCTTCAGCAGCTTCTGGCACCCTTGAGTCCCTGAGTCCAACACAGTTTGATGATCTGTATGAGCTCCCATAGGCAAAAAGTCAGAAAATATCAGTCTTGCAGAGACCTTTGAACAGGAGTAGTAAGAAATAAAAGCCTCATACTGGAAAGAATTATGAGTGTGGTGTTCTCACCCTGAAGTGAAAGGACACGAACAAGGTAGAGTGTCAGATATGATAAATATTAACAGAGTACAATGAATCCATAGGACACCGGGAATAGACCACCTGCTACATCTTAACAGTCAATAGTGGGTTAATTAGGAAGCTTACACATAATTTATTTCATTATTATCTAAGATAGGCTGCAATAAATTAAGATGCTAACATAATCCCATATGTCTGTGACTACTCAATATAATAAAAAAAATAAATAAATAAATAAATAAATTGTACAAGGTTATTTGTTGAAATAAGATCCCAAAATAGGCGTGAACTACAGAAAATGTGTCTTTTATGAGAACATTAAACTCTGGATGGCAGATGTGGAATCATTTACATCAATTTTCAGGTTTGTATTACTTAATAATATGAGACTGATTTTCTGTAAAGTAATGGTTGAAAGTCAGCATGTGTTTAATTGCAAATGCCTTATCTGTTATTTTAAATGGATATATTTATTATGATAATTTACTTTAAAATAGCACATATCCACTTATAAACATATTATTGAAAATAGAACAAAATATATCAAAAATGTAGTCTCTTCCTTAATATGTTTTCAGAAGGGTACAATGCTATAACATATCCACAGAGAAATATACTGCACCTTGTTTACTTACACTATTTCCAAATTGCCTTACTGGGTTGAAATCTTATAGTGCCTTGTAACATCAGATTCATTTGTTTTCAGCTGAAGACTGGCAGCATATGCCTGTGGTGCCAAAGGAAGAAGTATCTGATTGGAGCTTTGTTGATAGCTCTTTGGCACAGATGTACTGAAACAATGGTGTAGCGTCAGTGTGCTTGAGGAATGGAAACCCAGAATAAAGCTCTTTCACCTGAGCGGTAGACAGTAGTAACAGTGTAGATGTCAGGAGCTCTCACAAAGAAGCTGTGAACAGCACAGAATGAGTCATGTTTCTACAAGAGTTGGAGAGGCAAGTCAAGCAAGCAGGAATGTCATGGCTGCAGACAAGTCTATCTCTGCCACTTCCAGATGCCTCAGTTTGTGAAGACACTGCAATAGAATCAGCAGCAACAGTACACTTTGCTTTCCCAGAGGAGAAGAAATTCTGTAAAGGCATTTGCTAATGTTTTCCAGGCAAATACATCAGTAATATGCAAACATGTGTGAATCTATATTCCAGTAGCAGGCTGTGAAGTCATGGTATCAGTTTTCCATGGCAGTAGGTCAGTTCTACTAATGTTTGCATAGTGCTGCACTATGCATTTGATGTCACTTTGCAGATTCATTACATCCTTTTTTTTGTTGGCACACGTACATAAACAAAGAAGAGAATACTCTGAGCGTTCATTTAAAATTTCTTTTCTTTAGCTTTTACAGTGTAACAAACACAGTGAACACCAAAGTATTCAGTAGTTTCCATTATAGTGAGAGGAAATATAAAATGTGCTATAAAATCTTACAAAAGTTTCAATTTGAGATGTTTTGTTTGCTGTTCAGTTGTGAAATCGTTACTAATTTCTTGGTCTGGATCCTGACATTTCTGGTTCCCCGATGAGGATGTCTTGAATATATTTGACCTTAGTAATACAGTTACACAAACTGTTTTAATCAGATGATCTACCTTAAAGATGATATTCTAAAAACACAGTACAAGAATGTTCCTGATGTTACAGCTCACGTTGATGTGTACCAGATCACTTCCTCCCTTAGGCGTTTGGTGGAGACAGAGCAGTCTTCTTCTTCTTTATACAAAGACATTTATTGTGCAGTTTGTACAAGCAGACAGTCTTCCAGATTAAGACGTATTCTCTGGACAGTCTTTGTAAGTAACATCTTTTCTCTTTATCACTATGAAAGCTACTGGGGCAATATTACCCCAGAATTTTAAGAGTTATTGCAGTGAAAAGAAATGGGTAACAGTAGGTGGGAGTCAGTCTGCAGGGATTGCATCTTAGTTCAACTTGACACCGGAAATTCAATCCACTGCTATGCTAACTGTTGCTCTGTCTGTACAAGGAGAACAGTTAAAAAATAGTTAAAAATAGCATGCTGCATGATTAAAAAGGACTCCCAAAACTCCAGCTGAAACATTGCTATTTTCTTGTTATATTAATCAAAGAAATATGCTAGAGATGTAAGACAGGTTTGCAAATAGCACATATACAAAGTGGTCAACTCAAATATGATGCGTTCCATGAAATTTGAATCTCATCAACAGCACTGCTGATGTGAATAATGTCTGGGTGCTCTTGTGGGGGTGCTGCCTACATAAATCATTCAGTGCTTGATGCATCATGCACTGCTGTTTATCACAGCTAAAGACTGTTCCTGTTTTTGTCACAGTGCCCGCCATTAGTGCTCATGTTGCACTGGATAAAGCGTGCTTACAGGCAACACCATAGACAACCACTGACCTGAGGTGCAGGGCCCTCAACCATATTTCATGTAGATTAAGAATTCCTAATAATATTGATAGCCCGGAAGAACAAGTGACACTGCATTCTTTCAGGGTATGGAACTGTCTGCATCAGCACTTTTACTTGGTGAGTTGTTGTGTCTTTCAGCTTTTCCCGGTTAGGGGTCACCACAGCAGAACTCCAGTCTGCTAATGATTGGCAGTAGATTTTTACATACCAAGTTGCCGGCTGTGACGCACAACCTTCAACGAAGGTACACCCATTCACGCATGTCTCCACACAGAAGATGCTCTAGCTGAGAATCGAACAGGACAACGTCTTACTGTGAGGCGACAACGCTACCGCAGCACCACCACTGCAGTTAGAAGTCTTTTGCATACCCTTTTGACTAGCCCTGCTAACATCTGAGTAAATGCTATGTGAGAAAGTGCATGCATATTTTGATTGGCAGAAAAATAGCTCACTGGTTCTGTGTGCATTTTAAGGTTAGGATCAGGGTTAGATGAGGGGATAAATGTTATATGTTTGTGTGCAAGTGTGTGAATTTTAGGGTTAGTGTCAGTGTTAGCTAAAGAGATAGATATAGGTTTGGTAGTGTGTGTTGGTGCATGTTTGTGTGGCTGAGTATGTCTTGTGCAATGGCAGTGTTACAGAAAGTTTTGTTTTTAAGTTAAGACGTAGGATAGGAGCTGGAGACTGGGGAGGTTTAGGGTTAGGGTTATCATATATTTCTAAGGTTGTAGGAGGGGATGGATCCCCTGTCACCAACATTAACCATATAATATACCTTTAAAAACCTTCTCATAACACTATCATTATTCAGACAAATTTGATGCTAGTATTATGGGGGGAGGTTTCTAGTGTGAAGATCAGCAAAATAAATAGTTTTGTTGAGTCTACCATCTTTTAATTTTTTCAAGAAAAGCAAGCATTTTGTCTAATCTAATACATCTAGCAAAAGTTGTTTTATGTGACCTCTCTGCCTGAAGTGTGGAGCCTTAATGTGCTTTATAAAGACAACAGGTAGTTATTTTTTAATCAGCAGAAAAAAAATATCCTTTCTACTTGTATATTTATTTTTGATTAGTCATCACAAAACAGACCCATTTATTTTCCATGTTGGCAAAAAAATTGCATTATCAACATCCTACTTACTCCCAGAGAATGGATTCTTGAACTTGAGATTTCAGTCCTATGGGAAAGTACTGTCTTATTTATTCTTGTATAAATGACACCCAAATAATGGTAGCTTAAGACACTTTTCTCACTGTCTAGTTTCTATGATTTTTGCACATCCTGGAGGAGAATTAGTTGACAAGATAACCAGAAGAGATCAAGCGCTGTTCTTCTCAATACCTCCAGGGTAATTCTGAACAAATGTGACAAAATTAAATTTGCTGAAATGCAAATTACAATCTTCCAGCACCTGCTTGTCTGAGACATAAACAAGTTCATGCTAGTCCCAAAAATGAGCTGAGCTTCAGACTAAAACGATATGAGTTGTCCACTGAGTCGAGTCATAAAACACACCAGACTGACTTTGCGACCTTTTATTATATACATACAAGGACAACCAATAGTGATGCCATAAATAATTCATATGCAACATATCAACAAATACCTTCAAACCATCACCTCAAGCCAGTTGGCATACGCCTACCTGTTCTGGCTGCCACTTTAGAGAAAAACGTGTACATATTCCTAGCCACCTCGGACCTGGTGGCAAACTCATTTAACTCATACTTACAAGCCACATACCCCCTGATGCATCCACTGTTCATAGCTGGGTATAACTTGAGGAGAGACGACGATGCTGATTAAGAGCAGGGGGGGGGGGGACACAAGGGGGATGAATAGGTATGGCCACCGCCATCCCAGCATGCCATTCTGTTCCCCCAAACCAATGGCCCTGTAAATAAATTCTGACATCTGATCAAGGGCTGGGAGAATATTCTGGGTTATGAAAGAAGACAAGTCAAAATATGAATAATTTTTGAATAGCAGCAACTATATCCAAATTAAACAAATCAAAACCCATGTTATTCAAATGAACATTGTCCAAACCATAAAAATCAGGCTCCAGTTTGTCAATATCACTGTGCGCAATCACCTAGAAACCAGTTTGGCTTTCAGCTCACTTGACTCTGTGATTGATAAAATATCTGGCTCTCTCAATGTCACTAGGTCTGCTAACATCCTTCCAGTACAGTCCAAGGATGATGTCAGACCAGAAGAAACCCCCCTTCCGTATCAGATAAGATTCTGGCCAACTATATCTTCTTAGGGGCTTGACCCAGATCATTTTTCCCAAGGTGAATTATCACAATGCTGAGCAAGGCTTCTTCCATGGTAATTTTACACCAGATTTACCAAATTTGAAACTAACTCAAACCATGGAAACCAAAGGATGAACTGTCCACTGGTTCCTATCAAAAGAATTTGAGTGACCAGCTGGGTGGGCCAGAGCTTGGAAGGATGCTCTCTGAATAAATGAATGTCTCAAGAGCCAAATCACCTCTTTCTCTGCAAAAGAAATAAAAATGAATGTCTGACATATGACAAAAAGGCATCAGAGACCCACCTTCCCATTCTTTGTATGATCTGCACAAAGTGCCCTTCCATGGCCAAGTCTGAGGTATGACCTATCTGAAATGAATGGGAGGAGTAACCTTGTGTGTGGATTTCTTTCCCTGCCAAGGCCTGCCTAAGAAATGTGTTAATCTTTGATAGGTTGAAAGGCCTGCCTGAGGCATGCACGAAAACCAAGGGTGACCTTTTCTCTAAGGGGGAAATATTAAATAGTAAAATGACTCAATGCATGGGGGAAGTGACTAGCCCACTGGTCTTGTCCAGCCCCATCTGCTGTCTTTTACCAACTTGATCAGTTTTGGATTTCTTTAATCAAGTCATGACAATCTCTCTGTGGATGACAAGATCATCTCAATAAAGGTAAAGTAGCAGTTCACTGGCACTGAAAGCACCTGCAAACAAAGTGGTGAACAAAGCAGCTATAGAGACAAACAAGTGAAATTCACTCATGGTCTTATAAAGATCTTGAATAACAAGAGGAAGCAGTTGTCTCCCAATAGGATTTCTGGAATCCTGGGAAGGTCCTCACATGATCTCTAGGCCACTAAGTATCCTCCCCATAACCCAATATCTTGGCACAGCCTGAAGGCCCCAAAAATTCTCCAACCATCCCAGTGTTGCAAGGTGTACTCTGAGAGCTTTTGCTGATTCCCCATTGGTGAACCTAGCCACTAAAAATTGCAGCAACAACTTTACTCCCCATTGCCTGGAACCAGGGATCAAAGACTGTAGAATGCCGTGAAAACCTGGAGGGATGACAAATAAACCTTCCTACTGTTGTTGGCCCAAGAATGTGCTAATACCAATAATGCTTGTTTTCTCCAATTAACCAGACTCCCACAGGAGCTGGAGTACCCTTTGGATATGAATATTTGGCCAAGAGGTGAAACCTGGCAAACTGTAACCGGGAAAAGCTGTCAGCTATAGGATTAAGATGATCAGGGAGATGAACACATGAAAATAACAAATTAATCTGTAGACTCAGAAAAAATAAAAGCCTGATGATGGAGTGGACCCACCTGGACCTGGAAGAAAATTTTTTGAGAGCGCGAATCACTGAGATATTATCTGAGTGAAAAATGTTTCTCTTGTCATGTAGTGTATACTTCCATGCTAGCAGTGCTGCCCAAATGGGAAAAATTTCTAAAAATGTAATGTCCTCCTCCTCTCCCCAGACCAGCTTTCTGGCCACCTTTCAGCAAACCAGCTGCCCATGAAATAACTCTCCATACCAGTCCCCTTTGGTGGCAATGGTCCAAGGGGACTGCCAAAAAGAAACTCCATAAAACTGGCTCAAGACTGTGAACAATAACTGAAGGTCACCCTTAACCCATCTGGTCAGCTGGACCAGGTGGTGCCTGGGCCCGTTATATTTCAACAAGTCAGATAAGGGCCATAGGAATGTTCTGCCTGGAGAAATCACCCTACAGGTAAAGTTCATCAAACTGTGTAACTGCATGATGTCTTCTACCCAAACTTTGCTGGAACCCAAGAATATCTAAAGTAACTGCCAGACTTGTTGAAGTTTGGGTGGAGAAAGCTTGAAGGAGTTATCAGTGGTGTCTACTTCTAAACCCAAAAAGGTTAGGATTCAACCTGGTCCTTCTGACTTGTCAGCCAAGACTACCCTCAACTCAGTGCAAAGCTGCTTGAACATGGACATCCCTTCCAAAGCACCCTCCTGACCCTCCCTCACTATCAAAAATCATCTAGGCAGTGTACTGTTTCCAGCACCAATGTAAAGCTGTGCTAAATAGTTTGAATATTGCATAAGCCGTAGCACATTCCATTGGTATTGCAGTGTTGAAAAATATTTTCCCATTGAAATGAAAGCCTAAATAAGACCAATTTTCTTGTCTCACGGGAAGCAGACATAAAGCAGATTGGATATCCATCTTGCAGAGTCAGGGGTCAGTATAGCTCATGATGACCTCTTCTGCCTGATCCAGAGAAGAGCAATGTATTTTGGTTAGTTTGGTGTCAATAAAATTATTGATTGAACCCTCCGCTGAGTGAGACAAGTGACAAATTAACCTGAACTCCCCCTCCTGATTCTTGGGAACCAAGCTAATAGGGGAAATTAAAAAAAAAAACATGGAGGGGATGAAAAGGGGTGATTTATCTTGCCATTCATTCATTCAGTCCAACATTCTTTCTCTATTAGCCTAGCAGTAATGTGTTCATATACTTTGATGGATAACAAATTAACTAACTTGTAATTTAACAGGGCTGTGGAGTGGATAGGAAAGCCTTTGGAAAAGCCTTTCACAAGGGTGGCTGCTGCCCTTTGATCTGAGTAAACTGACAGCAAGCAGGATGAGTTATCTAGACAAATGGGGGAATAAGTTCACTGTGGCATGTTTGGGTCCTCTAACCAAAGCCCCTCCTGTGTCCACAAAAAGGTAGCTTGGCACAAAAGGAAGTGTGCACCCCTTACCAATCTCTCTGTCTGTCTGAAATGTAGAAAAAGTCAACCTGTCCCTAGGCAACAAGCTCCAAGGCTTGGAAGCAGGATGACCCTTCCCATATCCTGAACACAAGTGGTTATATTTGCAAGTGTGTCAGACACATTTGCCCTGATTGAATGCCCAGCAAAACCTTGTATCTTTTCTATTAACAGACCCTCCCTGAATACCCGTAGGTACCTCCTTGTCTATCATGGCACTGAATCATATGTCAGGGTGTCTTGACTCCCATCTGAGGGAACTATCGAGGGCTTTCAGCTACCTGAAGCACTGATCATAATTCAACCACCACAACCCCCCTTTCACATGGTGGGATTTCCTTATGGCTACAAAATGAACTAATAAAGTTAATGCTTAGTTGGGATCTTTCTCAATGATTATGGCCATAAATACCACAAAACCTAGAGATCAAATATCCCAGTTCTTGACTGGTATCCTGGCTGATGCCTTCTTCCTGATGGCAGCTAAGGCTGCATTGAGTTCTTGTTGGACATGTTATCAGTGTCCAGTATGCATTTTATTCCCTCATTATCCACTAGATCAAAGATATCTAAAAACTTCACTTTTATAACATTATCTTTGACCTTTGACTTTAGCGGGAACATGTACTGAGGTATGAGCGCCATGTGATTTGGAATATCTAAAGCCAAGGGTAGCCATAGGGACAAGAATTGGGTTACATTCATCTGTATGGGGTGAGATCTCCTTCTCTGAACCTATGAACTCCTTAGACCCCCTCTGCAAGTTGGGTAAAGATAACTGCACCACCTGGTCAACATCAGTACCTGCTCCTACTCCCAAACTCAAAGCTGTAGAGGCAGCAAAGTTTCCCTCTAAGGCTAAGTCAAACAGCCTAACTCTCCCCTCTTCCAGCAAAGAATTTATAAAATCATTTGACCCCCCTACCACTAATATTAAGCCCTGTAGACCCGACAGAGACATTACCTTGTGCTTCTGTAGATAATGTTGGATGAGCAGGAAGGGGAGACCTTTTGGCCGGAAGCATCTCTGACTTTTTCCAAGCCTTCTTAGCTGGAGCTGGTCCTTAGGTGTGCCCTCATCCAAATTCAGCAAAGACCTCCTCTTGGAATTCAGGCTCTGCTCAGCTGTCCCCACATTTTCTAAGTCAATTAGCAAACCTTGCTCTTCCTGTGATAGATGCAACCATCTCTTTAATGGACGCACACACACACCCACACACACACACACACACACACACACACACACACACACACACACACACACACGCACACACACACACACACACACGCACACACACATACACACACACACACACACACACACACACACACACACACACACACACACACACACACACACACACACACACACAAACAAAGAAAAAAAGGGGAAAGAAAAATATGACAAACTAAGAACCATACAAAGTTCTAGTTAATATTAAAAGATTGGATGCTTGGATGCTGTGCTGCTGTGGGGTTCAAGAATGTATAGCCCTCAGGATGTTTCCCTGCTCATCCTTTCTTTGAAAAATGCCACTGTGACTAAAACCAGCTGAATTGCTGTGGGGGGTTCCAGAATGCCATATCATATCCTGCACAAAACCACTCTGCCAAAACCAAGGATGTGTACAACCTAAAGAGCAAATGCTAAGGTAAACATCATATATCACCGGTTTTCCAAAATGCCATGCCCAAAACCTAATAAAAGTTGACACTAACATAACAACTTTATTATAAATCATTGTACCCAAGATATCAATATAGTTATGTAATACAACTTAATCTCCACCCCCCCCCACTAGAACATAAAACAAAATTTGATTGGATTCCTCGTAGTCAACTCCAAAATCTACCCCATACTATGAAAATGAGATATAGCTAATAATCCAAACAAGCACCCTTTAACATCTGATAATTTAATCCGAAATGCTAAAACAACAAATGATAGGATATATGCTCCCCACTACTCAGACTCCCACATCCATGTGCCCTAATTAACTAAAGCATACTTCACTACCTAAATTAATGCACTAAAATCCCAACTGAAATAAAGAAGCAAACCATATCTAGTAAAATCATACAGATTCTAACAATCGTAAAATAAACCCCAGCATAACATTCTTACTGCACCACCCCTATTTTATTATTTCAATATGTTGTTACGGGTTCATGTCAAACCAATGACATATTAAAATATCGAAAGTCACTACAGCGAAACAAAACCATCGACAGTTGAAAACATCGACAGTACATGTAGTAAGCTAACATGGGTCCTGCAAGGGGGAAGTAAAGGATATGATATGATACTGTACCCATACTACTTCCCCCTTGCAGGACCCATGTTAGCGCTGTACTTTCGTATACATGTACTGTCGATGGTTTTGTTTCACTGTAGTGACTTTCGATATTTTAATGTGTCGTTGGTTTGACATGAACCCGTTGTTACCAGGCATTTATATACCTAAATAATAAAATTCTTTATACGAACAAAAATGAAAAAGTTTGCTGCAAAGTACCCTTAAACTTAATATTACCCTAAGTCCATATTATAAAGTTACTCCTGCATTTGAAAATATTGTGTATAAATAGCTATATAAATGTGTTTATTTTTGAGGTATTATATATTTTTTTTTTATATGAGACAACTCACCCTTCAAATGTGTAGCATTCATAGGTTCATAGATTCATAGCACTCATTCATAGCATTCATAGGTTGGCACTAGGCTATCGGCCCTAGGGCCTATACAAGCCTAGCCATAACAATTCCCTGGCTATTTCTTCCCACAGTATTTAATTCCCTGGACCCCTGTCTAGCAAGGTGACTGATGTGATCCCGGGGGTGAATTTCCTATCTCCCATCCAATCATCAAGGTTCCTTTTGAAGAGGCGTAACATCAAAAAGCAGCTCCTGCACGGTGGGAAATGCACGGCTCAAAAGGAACTCATAAAGCAAAACACAAAGGAGCCAGCATACAGTGAGAACCTGAAAAACTTTAATGGTTAAATAACCATAAAAACAACAAAAAATAACATCACAGACCGGTTTCGGCTGGATTATTACACAGCTTTCATCAGTGTGAGACAAAAAAGAATAATTAATGAGACTTAAATAAACCCATCTACAATCTGATTGGTTGTATCAAAATTGTTCATTAAGACCAGGTGGGAACAATCCACCCAGTTTCACAATTCATTTTTTCTCTTTGGTGTTTAAGATGGAGTGCCACCCTGTCTTATTACATCTATTACCTTTAATAATATCAATGATCATAAAAGAGAACTTGGCAGAATGGTGAACCATATGATGTTTGTATAATGCATTGTTGGCTCTTTTATTTTTAATATTACTAATGTGTTCTGATATTCTGATTCTCATTTAGAAGTTTGACCAACATAAAATGAACCACATTGACATGTAGCCAGATAGATAACCCAATCACTACTGCAATTTGCAAAAAACTTGAGATCGTACACTAATGAGCAATTTCTGCTAGAAAATTGTTTGGATTTAGTTATCCTGTCACAGTTAGTACAGTGGCCACAAGGGTAACAACCTATTAATGGTTCCCCTGTCAAAGTAGTCTGCAAAATTTGTGGTTGATGAACCGTGGGATCATGTTTGAAATGATTGAAACAAGAACCAAGGTTTTTCCCTTTCCGAAATGAAAATAAACATTTGTCAGGTATAATACTTTCGACTTCATGGTCATATTGTAATATGTTCCAATACCTGTTCACACTTTGTATTAACTGGTCAGAATTCCTGGCATAAGTGGTGATGAACCTAAGTGGAGCAGAATTTGTGTTTGAATGTGACTTGTAGTTTAATAAATTCTGCCTGTCTAAGGAATTAACCAGATTACTTGCACTTGAAACATAACCCATGCCATAACCTCTCGATCTGAACCTATCAGTAAGATCCTTACGTTGTTGTTGAAATGAGGAGTCTTGAGAACAGATGCGTTTCATCCGGATGAATTGTGATTTGGGAATATTGCGTGCAACATGTGGGGGATGGAAACTCGAAGCATGAAGGATGGTGTTATATTCGGGATGCTTCCTGTATACTTCTGTGCTTAAAGTATGATCAGATAATCTGGTAATGGAAACATCTAAAAAAGTAATGGTATTTTTGTCATAATGAACAGTAAATTCTAAGCCCCAAATGTTGTTATTGAGGTAAGATATAAATTCGTATAAACCAATAATGTCACCTTTCCATACCAACCAACAGTCATCTAAGTAATGTCTCCAGATGTCAATATATTCCAGGAAAGAGTTGTTAAGGGGATCATATATGGTACTTTTTTCCACATAAGCCATAAAAAGGTCCGCATAGATAGGGGCAAATGAGGCCCCCATCGCGGTGCCCTTGGTTTGCCAATAGCATTTGTTTTGATAAAAGAAGACGTTACTTGTAAGAACAAATTTGGCTAATTCCACCAAGAATGAATTGAAAGAAGGTTGATATAAACCAGCTTTGTCTAACCAATAGGCCAAAGCTTCCAAACCAGCATCATGAGGGATGTTCGTGTATAATGCACAAACATCAAGAGTGCACATCAACCAATCCTCTTCCAACTGACTATCAGAGATAATCTGTAAAAAATTGGTGGTGTCATGTAATCTAGAACGTATTGAGCCAAGTAATGGCTTGAGATGTTTAGTGAGAAATAATGAAAGTGGTTCAGTAATGTAACCTCTTCCAGAAACAATGGGTCTGCCAGGGGGCTTGGATGGATCCTTGTGAACTTTGGGTAAAAAATAAATGTATTGGGTGGCAGGGTCATGTACCAGAAGTTGTTTACAGTCTCATTGGTTGTGATAAATTCATCCCTGGCCCAAAATAAAAATTTTTCAATTTGTTTCTGAAATCTGAAAGTGGGGTTAATGGTCATGGAGGAGTAATATCTCTCATCCGATAATTGTCTATTGGCTTCATGATCATAATCACACCAATTGAGAATAACGACAGCCCCGCCCTTGTCCGCAGTAATGATAACAATGTTTTTGTTATTTTGAAGTTCCAAAATAGCTTCCTTTTCAGCCAAAGAAATATTGTTAGGTTTCAAACGTACATCAGATCCTGAAAAGTGAAGATCTTTGAGAATACTGTTTTGGAACTGATGTACCAATGGATGCATAGGTGGATTAAATGAAGATTTGTGATATACAAATCTGTCCGCATTGTAGTTACCAGAATCACCAAAATACAGTTTGAGATTTAAATTTCTGCAAAATGATACCACATCTTGAGCTAATATTTCCTCAGAAATCATAAAACCAGGTACAAAAGAGAGACCTTTATTCAAGACGGACAATTGAGTGGGTGTTAAAACAAAGTCTGACAAATTTAAAACATTGTTGTTTACATTTATTTCTGCATGACCATTTTCAAAAGACCTTGTATGTTGTTTATGCTTTCTATGTTTCCTGCCCCCCATGTCAGTGTGGTTCATTTTATGTTGGTCAAACTTTTAGACCAATGAGAATCAGAATATCAGAACACATTAGTAATATTAAAAATAAAAGAGCCAACAATGCATTATACAAACATCATATGGTTCACCATTCTGCCAAGTTTTCTTTTATGATCATTGATATTATTAAAGGTTATAGATGTAATAAGACAGGGTGGCACTCCATCTTAAACACCAAAGAGAAAAAATGGATTGTGAAACTGGGTGGATTGTTCCCACCTGGTCTTAATGAACAATTTTGACACAACCAATCAGATTGTAGTTGGGTTTATTTAAGTCTCATTAATTATTCTTTTTTGTCTCACACTGATGAAGGCTGTGTATTAATGCAGCCGAAACCGGTCTGTGGTGTTATTTTTTGTTGTTTTTATGGTTATTTAACCATTAAAGTTTTTCAGGTTCTCACTGTATGCTGGCTCCTTTTTGTTTTCCTTTTGAAGAGGGCCAAAGGGGAGCTCTGCTTGACATGTGTGGGCAGTCTGTTCCAGAGTCTGGGGAGTCTCTGGGTCAGGAACCTATCCCTCCTACACATTTTGTTCATTGTGATGACAAGGTTTAGATTCCTGGAGCATGTGTGCTTCTGAGGGATTGTGATTTCTTTAAGTGTAGCATATCCAACAGCTCTGGGTCTGACATGGCCTTGTATGTTAAGCAGAGATCACCTCTGAGTAGATGATATGTGACAGAGTATAGGTGGAGTTTTTTAGATGGTCAGCGTAGGGCATCTGCTTTAGGCCTGTGATTATTTTAGTGAGGTATTTCTGCAGCCTTTCCAGTTGGTGCAGATGTCTTGAGAGGTACATACCAAACGGGGCGTTGTATTCTATAATGGGGTCTAATGAGGGATGAGTACAAGAGGACAATTACCTCTTCTTTCTGGATGAAAAGCCCTTAGTAATGAGGTGTGCCACATAGAAGGATTTCCTGACTGTTGTGGCAATGTGGTTATCAAAGGTGAGACCATTGTCCACCTGTGTCCCTAAGTCTCTTATCACACTTTCAGTGTTTAGTGTACTGCCACCTAAGTGGTAATTCACGGGTACATGTTTTTCCCAAAGGGGATAACTATACATTTCTTGGCATTGAGCTTGAGCCCATGGCTCTGGCACCAAGCATCTGTTTCTGTAAGGCCCTTTTGTAGAATATCCACATCATTTGGGGATTGAATAATGGCTCCCAGTTTGCAGTCATCTGCCAACTTTGTTAGCCAGAATCCCTTAGTGTTGGCCTGTACTTAAGAGAAGTAGATGCCAAACAAGAGCGGTCCCAGGACTGAACCCTGAGGTACTCCTCTTGTCACTTGTCTGGAGCTGGATTTGGAGTCGGCTACTTTTACAGTGTGGGTTCTGTCAGTAAGCCAGTTGCCAACCCATCTAGTGATGTAGGGATTAATGCCCAGCTTAGTAAGTTTATCTATGATTCCAGAGTGGGGGATAGTATTGAAGGCCTTGGCGAGGTCCAGATAGGCTGTGTGGACCACCTTACCCTTGTCCACGTCTCTAGACTGATTTGAAGAAGTCAATCAGGTTCAGGAGACAAAATCGGCCCTTCACGAACCCAAACTGTGTGGGGTCCAGTGTTTGAAGGTTGCCGATGTCTTTGTTTATAAGTTTCATCATAATACATTCCAAGGCCTTGCAGATCAGGCTCGTCAGACTGATGGGGTGGTAGTTCCTGGTATTCAAGTTGGATACCACCTTGTGGAGTGGGATAACTGTAGTTGTGCACCACTCAGTGGGCACGAAGCCTGAGGTGAGGCTATGATTAAACATGACACTTAGGTGAGGTAACAGTTCATTTTGCAGTTCATGTATTACACAGCCTGGGATGTCATCTGGTCCCATGGATGCTGTATTCTTAGCTCTGGAGAGTGTATTTTTTTACCTCTGTGGCCATTATTACTGGAATTTGGCAATCTTTTGGTACTGAGATGCTGTAAAAGCTTCATTAGGAAACACCCCATACCTAACAGTGGCTGCTGTGCTTGAACTGTATGTGTTTTTTTATTTATATATAATAATAACACTACAAAAAAAAAAAAATAAATAAATATATATATATATATATATATACAAATACACACACACATATATATTTATATATATATATGTATATATATATATATATATATATATATATATATATATATATATATATGTGTGTATATATATATATATATATATATATATATATATATATATATATATATATATATATATATATATATAAAATATCTACTTTAAAATAACCCCCCGGCCGCCCTGCAAGACTTGCGATAATTTACTTAATTTGTACTTATTATTATTATTATTATTACCTGGCACTGTATGGATGAATAAACAGCTGCCATACAGCTGGTAAGTCCTCGCCATGACCTCCAACCATGCCAGCTGACTCCATTTTTACTCTTCAATTTTCCTGCTGATGGATTCTGCAGGCAGGAAAAGCTGCACTCTCTTAAATAGGGAGTGTGTGCCTGCACCCTCTCCAGATGATGACTCGTGGCTAGTGGACAAAAAGTTGTTACCATTAAAGATTGACATTTTACTGTTCATGTACAATATTTACTTCATTAGTCAGGCGGTCATTCATGCTATTGTGTAAAAAAGCAACATGTATTTAATCATTATTCTTTAGTGTATGGTCTAGCTAGCAGTTGTGGTTATTATTTACATTATAGAAATATATCTATATATATATATATATATATATATATATATATATATATATATATATATATATATTTGTGTGTGTGTGTGTGTGTGTGTGTGCATGTATTGAATAGTTTATGGTTTCATCTCAGCTCATCAAGGATAAATCAGAGAGTGCATAATATTATATATATATATACATAAATGCAAGTTTTGTCATCGCATGTCATGTTCATGCTTTGGGGACATGTTTTGGGGTTTTTAACTTCATGTTTAAATTAGAAACAGAAGCCTGCCACCCTCAATGAAAAACAACTTGGAGAAGAATTTATTTGCTCTTATTGTGTAAATGATCATTTGGTAGTAACAAAAACACAATATCATATCTTAACCTCTTAGTGCAAAAAAACTGGCCAAAGCTGAGAATAATGGCAGGGACAAAGGGACATATCAGTAACACACTTTAATTATTGCTCTTATAAACTGACAAAATTGCTACAATAATAGGTTTTGCATTCTAGGTTCATAGGTTTATAGTAGGCTAGTGACCACTAAGGTCTTTATAAGCCTAGCCATGCATCCCATTCCAGTTTTGAGCCTGAGTAACATGGATGTTTATATGGTGGGTTATGTTAGCAAGGCGGTATTTACAGGTTATTTGGGGGTATTTTAGTAGAGGATTAATTTACTTACTGTTGACCTCTGTCCATCAGACACATGGAGGCTAAACCAGGAGTGAAATTGTAATTTCCTATCCAGTGATCACACAGGGACACGTAAAATGCATTATCTGGTAGATATAATGCCAGAAACTCAAATGTCTGACATTATTTAGTAACTTCAATCCTAAATAATTTTCCGTAAAAGTCACAAATTTTATGAGGAACAAACTATGAAGGTTTGGCAAAAATCTGGACTTTCCTTGCAAATCTGGATAGTTGAAAGGTATATTCACAATATTATGCACTTCTATTTCTAGTAGCAGCTGCCAGATTTGTCCTTGATGAGCTGAAATGAAACCATAAACTATCCAATTCAGGTGTATACCTTTTCATGAAATACTGTGATATGCTAATACAAGGTTTTAGGATATGATGTGTCAGTAGTACAATGAGTGCTTTATTGAACTCACTGGGAGACTGATTTTGCACAATATATTTTAAAGCATTGTAAGTGTATATAATCATTTCTTCTGTGTAAGCAACAAATATATACGTATATTATCAGACATAGTATTGAGGTTAGTACAGCTTGTTTTACATAATGTTGTCATAAAAGGTAGAATTATGCAGTTAGAACACTACAGAAAGAAATAGAAAAGAAGGGACTGAAAATGAAATGGAGGGAAGGGACCACAATTTAACTGCCACTTCCAAAATGGTATTTTTCAAATCACTGACTTTACTTTGTGTGTGACAATTAAGACACTAGATAAAGGATGACATTTCAACCAGGAGATCTTAGTTTACTTTAGTGATTACTGATGCTTCATCTGAAAATGTGAAATCCAGCAGAAATCTCTTCATATCTTTTCTTTACTAGAAAGGCAGCACTGCATTTATGGAGCTTATGAAAAGATTTTAAACTTCATAGTTCCACAGCAGGATATAATATTTGCATTCTCAGGAAAATGACATTGATATTATGCATGTTGCTTATGCTGTGATCAGAAACACAACCGCAATGGTAATGAAGAATACACTGATTGTTTATGGTTGCTTTCTTAAATGTAAGCTGTACAAACTGTTTAAAAATAGTTAACATGCTTTTATGGCTGCTTAAAGAGTGCATTGCCACTCATCTATTTTTAATTATGGTTACCTCAGAAATGTTAATTAATATTGACTATATGCAAGTCATATTTAAGCATTCCTGCAGTCTCATCCATCATTTTATCAGCATTGATTCACCACAAATTACTTATAGCTAGTATAAATTCAGAAGAGTGCAGCCACAGTTCCATGCTATTCATTTTATTGTCCATTGAGCTGAGTCAATAACCACACAATAATGCCTTTGTGACCCTTTATTAAAATACAGCTGACATTAAAGATGCCACAGTAAGTTGACATATAGTATATCAAAAACAACCACTAACCATTATCTCTTAAGCCAGCTGACATGACTAAGTCCTGGCTAACCTCTACAGGACCAGGTGGGTGACCCAAGCTACTCCGGACCTGGTGGAAAAAAAATGTAAGTCTTCCTTTTTAGCCCAAATACCTTTTGATATGGCTACTGATTAAATTGAGGCCAGCTGAAGGTGACTTAAGGCCGCAGAACACTGAAAGGGAGGAAAATGGGGGGGGCGAAGCCACAAGGCCACCACCTAAAGACCCTGTCTGTGGGGGTGGGAAAAGGATGGCCTCTGACCCACTGATAAACTGCAGAGATGACAATGCCACTTGCTTTAAGAACCTGCAACTTAGGACCCCAATCCTAGCTCATAGAAAATGCAACTTACAGTAATTTGTCCTTGTCCACTGATCTGAGTCAATAACCACACAGTGATGCCTTTGCGACCCTTTATTCAAGTACAACTGACAACATTAAAGATGTCACAGTAAATTCACGTATAATCATTTAAAAAAAAACAGCCATTAACCATTAACTCTTAAGTCACTTGGCATGACCAAGCCTGTTCCAGCTAACCTCTACAGGACCAGGTGTGTGACCCAAGCTACCACTGACATGGTGGAAAAACACTTTAAGTCTTCCTTTCCAACCTAAATATCTCTTGATATGACCACCAGTTAAACTGAGGCCAACTGAAGGTGGGTTGAGGCAGCTGAGGACCAATGGGAGGAAAACAAAGGAGGTGAAGCTGCAAGGCTACCACCAAACTGGCATGTCACCATGCCATTCCCCCCCTTGAAGACCTCAAGCCTATCTTACCTAAGTTCATTAAAAGGGAGGAGAGGGTTGGTTCTTAAAATATTCCTTGATGGCCATAGCAATGTCAAAATTAAACAATTCAAAGCCTAAATTGTTCAAATGTACTTTGTCACTGCCATAAAAAATCAAAGTCCAATCTGTTGAGATCTTTGTGGTAGATAATCTGAAATCCTATCTGGCGAGCTGCCCATGTAGCTCTGTGATTAATGAAGCACTTCGATATCTCAATTGCTCTGGAACTCCTATCTCCTTCCAAATAGATTCTTGGTGCAAAACAAAACCATATGTGGATATAACATTTGTAACCAGTGCTTATCAGATAGCATTCTGACTAGGAGAATTTTCTTAGGAGCCCAGGTCAAGTAATTTCCCCTGAGGTGGATTAACAAAACTTTGGGCAATCTTTCCTTTGCTGAAGTTTGATACCAGCTCTCCCAAAATTCAAATCAAAGCTGATCTGAGAAGCTAAAAGGATGAATTAACCATTTGTTGTGGTCTAACAAACCAGCATTCCCAGCCAGAAAGTCCTGCCCAATAAGACTGCCCTGCAGGCAAAATTCAATAGCCTGTGAAGCAGCATGATTTCCCCATGTAAGCTTTATTGACACCCAGAAATTTGCAAAGCAAGTGCCTAACTTGCTGCAATTTATTTAACAGATGTTTAAAAGAATTATCAGTGGTATCAACTGTTAATCCCAAGTTGGCCGCGATGGTGCAGATGTTCTCCAGTTTGATTCTCTCCTGGAGTGCCTTCTTTGCGGAGTCTGCATGTCCTCCTTCAAGTCAAATGAGTTTTAAAGACATGCAGTAGGTGAGTGTTTATGTGCCTTTTGTGAAGTTTGGGCACTGAGCTGGCAACTCAACACCATAAAAACTCCACTGCCAATCAATCTGTGGACCAGTGACCCACTGTGGCGACCTCTAATGGGAGACACCAAAAGACAGTTCTTTTATCAACTGATAATCCCCAAAAATTCAAGAGCTGACTCAGACCGTCTGACTTATTATTGGCTAAAGGTACTCTTAAAATACCGCAGAACTCCTTGAAAGCCAACATACCTTGCAATGTCCCTTCCTGCCCTTCACCGGGTTTATATCAGCATTTTGAAAATTGAATAGTTTGAATCACTAAATGTTGAACTGACATGATCGAACTATTCAATTTTGGAATGCCGATACAAAAAAAAAAAAAAAAAAAAAAAACTAAAGGGTGTAGGCAGGGGGGCAAGCCCCCCTCCACCCCCCCACATCCCCCACTACTTAAATATACCATCTCCGAGACCGCACTACATTGAAATAAATGGAAATCTCCCCTTACAGAGATTTCCGTTTACCCGTTCAACATTCTGCACTTTCGGCATTCTCGAGGTGACAATATTGGATTTGATATTGTCAGCATTCAAGACGTTGATAGGAACCCCCTTCACCCACTATCAGGTGGTTGGCTGTTGGTTGATGAGGTGCCCTCCATTGCCATCACCAATGCAAAGCTCCATGGCCAACAACAATGCAAAGCTGTGCTGAATAGTTTAAAAGTAGCACAAGCCACCAAGTACCCCATGGGCATGGCAGTGTTTAAAAAGAATTTCTGTTCTAACTGAAAACCCAAATAAGGCTTACAGGAAGAAGCTGGAGTACTGGCTGAATGTCCCACTTGCAAAGCCAAGGGTGGAATAACCCAAGGTGACCTCCACCACCTGATCCAGGGAAGAATAATGTACTTTGACCTGGTCTTTGTCAATGAAATCATTGACTAATGCACCCGCAGGGTGTGAGAGATGGTGAATCAGCCTGAAGTCACCATTATATGTCTTAGGAATGAGGCCAATGGTGGAAAAGGGGCTGATTACTCTGCCAGCTGCCTGTTATTTCTCGATTAACTTAGCTACAATTTCTTCATGCCTCATAATAGATGAAAGGTTTCTAAAGGAGCCAAGGAACACATATTGAAGCCTTTGCTGAAACCTTCAAGAAGGCCTGTGACTGCCTTTTGGTCAGGGTAGTCAGCCAACAACTGGCTGAAGTTACCTTTTCAGATTGGAGTGTGGGAGTGAAGGGGATCAGTCAAAACCCCTTCCAGTGATAGAACTGTGGCCGTACAAAAAACCTGCTTGCCTCTAGGAGACTTATCCTGAACTCTCCTAAGTCCTCCTTCTAGGTGAGGTAAGAGAATGCTAGGCCTACCCCTACCCATGATCCCCCAGCACCTGGACAAAGGGTGATGTTTCCCACAGCCAGAACACAAGTGGGAAAACTTAAAAGCTGGCCAAAGGCACTTTCCATTGTTAAAAGCCCAACAGAAGTTTGCTTGCCCAGTATTTCAACCAACACTCTCCATCTCAGGGATGGTCAGCTTATCTAGCATGGCACTCAACTAAATGTCAGGGTGTCTAAGTTCCCACCTGAGGGATTTCTCTATGGCTTTTAATTTCCTGAATCGCTGATGATAATTTACCCAGACTGAGCTTTCTTTGATGTGGTCTGCTTTCCTGATGGCCAAAAAGTATGCTAAAAAGGGCTGGCCCTGGGTTGGATCCTCTTCTATAATCAGTGCCATGAACACCATGAAACCTAGCAACCAAGTGTTCCAGTTTTTAGTCACCACTCTGGCTGAAGCCTTTTTCTCAATGGCTGCCAAGGCTGCAATCAAGTCCTTGTTAGAAGAATTGTCAGTGTCCATAATGTGCCTGATTCCCTCTGTATCCGCTAGATCAAATATCATCATGAATTCCCTTTTCAAAATCATTTTCTTAACTCTAGTAATGATGTGTGTCATTATGTGGGACCCAGGGGATTTGGAAGCTGAATGGTTCAATGTAGCCATGAGGGACAAGAACTGAGTAACACAATTATTCAGATGAGACAGGATGTCACCATTCGAAGTACTGATGTTCTTGGACCCCAACTGTAGATTGGGTAAGGGTGGAGGTGCATCCTGCTGTAAATTGGTCTCTCCCACCTCCCTCTATGGAGAGAAAACTGACGTGGTGCCAAAATTCCTTTCTAAGGCTAGGTCAGCCAATATAACCCTCCCCTATTCTGGCAATAAATTGATAAAAATATTCCAAGTATTCTTCAGAAGACTGGCCCTTGTCACTCAACTCTGTTCCTTGTACCCCCTGAGTCATTACCTTCCTTTTCCGATGGTGCTTCTACCAGTGGTTGAGGATTGGCCTTTGGACCTAAGGTATCTCTTTTAGTTTTCCTTCTTGCCAGGAATGGACCCACTCACTAACTCTTCCTCACGAATCACTGCCAGTCTCTTGCAGCAGCTCTGCCCTTGTTTTATTGTCTGTGTCACCTCCAAGTTGGAAAGCAAATTGTGTGCTTCTTGGGATAGTTGAAGCCATCAGTCCTTAAATGTCTGGCCCATAGTGGGACCTACAAGGTAGAGAGAGTTAGTCCATAGAGAAAAAAAATGCACAGCAAAACTATACATAAATTGCTCAAAAGCTGCTCAACAGCTTGAATTCCAAAGAGATGCCAAAATCCCCTGTGAACCCTGGATGCCCTGCCACTGCAGAATTCTAGAATGCCATCACTTGACTTGCTGAAAAACTCAATTAAATTCATACTTGTCCAGAATGAGGAGTCCCCTGTAAGAGAGGATGGCATGGTGCTGCAGGGTTTTGGAATGTTGATTATTTTCACACAAGACATTTCCTCTCAGCAGTAAGGAGCCATTACTCCTCAATGCTTTAATCATGCTGTTATCAAGCAACATCACAACATCCATAGAAAACATGCATCATATGGTAGATTGACAGTGTGGTGTTATTTTTTTAATATAAAGTCAACTGTATTTATATTTGCCGTATGTATAGAACAGGTAAGTAAATCTTAAATGCCATCATAGGATACATGTTTATATTGCCATAAACTTCATATCTTCAAGTAGCTCCACCACCAAGCAGCACCGAGCAAACCACCCAGCCAGATATGAAACCTATCTGCTGGATAACTAAAATGCTGCATACCCTCACATCACAATTTGTTTTTTCCCCTTTTTTTAACTATAGCAGCCTCCCCATTTGAAAATCTCCCAACAAAAAACAGGCATGAAATTGGCCCGTACAAAAAGCCATGCTGAAACAAGAAAAGCCCCGAACTACACAGCTGAGACTTTTAATAACATACTTACCCGAACGGTCGCTGCCAGATGGCTCCATTGTGGAATTCTTTGTCTTCATTCAAGCCGCTGATGAAACTGCTGAGGGAACCATGCTGCTCATGTTAAGGACCAGTGACTTAGATCCAGCCTAGATCCCAGCTTGCAGACAATGCAACTAACAGGTAAATCATCCTTCTGGATGAGAAAGTATAGATAAATGTCACATTCCAAAAATGTTGTAGAATACACTTTTAATTCTTTCTGCATGCAGTTATAGAAATAGTTTGAATATAGCTATAAAAAATAAAAAATGAAAATTATCATTATATAAGCAGTATAAAAGACTTGTTCTCCATGGAATAAGTATGACATCCTCTTTAAAATAAAGAACTGCAGTAGTGGTGCTGCAGTAGCATTGTCGTCTCACAGTAAGACGTTGTCATGTTCGATTCTCAGCTAGGGCGTCTTCTGTGTGGAGACATACGTGAATGGGCGTACCTTCATTGAAGGTTGTGCGTCAGGGCTGGCAACTCGGCATGTAAAAATCCACTGCCAATCATTAGCGGACCGGAGTTCTGCTGTGGCAACCCCTAACCGAGAAAAGCCAAAAGACACAACAACAACTTATTATACCTAACTTCCAAAAATACTAAACTCAGAATGTACAGACACACACACACACACACACACGTAATAACGGCATAATCACATTTATAAAAAGCTAATATCAAAATATAAATTGCACACAAACTTATTTTGATGTTGCAGTATTGCTGTCATGGAACAAGTTTACCCTTAATTAGTTTTATGATGGTTTTACATTTAAGAACTTGATACAAGTCATAAGTAATTGCTTGCAGCCTAAGGAAATCACATTTTAAAAATTCTTCAACTTCAAAGAACTAAGTGATATTGTATAGTGGTGAAGCATTCAACAATGTTAAAGACTCTAACACTAGACAGCTTCACTCACCTGCACACTGCATACAAACAAAGATGACAGAGGTATGAATCACACAATCCCTCAGATTTACTAATCTTCCGTGCAGGACTAATCTAGTCCTGCACGGAAGCGGCAGTTTAAGAGGAGGACGGCAGCACGCCATGCATATTAATGAAGGCGCGCTGCCTGAGCTCCAAATCCTACACTGAGCATGGACGAGTGTAGGGGGTGTGTCTGAGAGCAGAGTTCTCAGAATAAACATACCCCTGCAAAGTAGAACAGAAGAAAGTGTAAATAAATGAGCGAGACCACACATAGGTGTCTGCATATCCCCACTAGCAGTCCCCATGTGTTCAACAGCAACAGTACATTGAAATAAAACAAAGAAACCCTTGTATTTATTTTTTTTAAAACCCTGAGTACAGCTAACCATAGGTGCGCGGGTTTGCCCATTGCTTAGCTACGGTTAAAGCAGCTGAAAAGGCCAAAGAGTATATCAAGGAATATATATGCAAATGACATAGCACAGCAATAGTGTAGTGGTTAGGGCATCCACCTAATGAACAGGCATTCCCGGTTCGTGTCCCATTGCAGCATATATCCTTTTCCATGTGAAATCAGTATATGAACATATTTTTACATCTTTTTGCCGTATAACCTACATAATAACATTTAAATGTGAACTGGAGTACTGTATGAAATGCACATGTGAAGTGTCAGTGTCATAATGAATAAGGCACTAGTAAGCAGATTTAAGCACAAAAAAGCAGTAGTAAGCATGTTTAAGTGCATTTGCATGGGGGTAAGCATTTCCTACACAGATTAAGCAAAGTAGAAGCTAACTGAGTGTAAGAAACTGTAACCGGAGGTTAGCACTGCTTACCATCATGCAAACCCACGCAAACCCACTTACAACTGCTTTAAAGTGCCTTAATCACTCTGGATCCAACGGCCCATGTTCTGCCCAGCAACAAAATAAACAGCCTCTGCAAAGTGCAAACTCAGAACCCTGTATACTTTAGTCACAGCAGTTAACCACTAAGCCACCAGAGCAATAGATATGAATGAGGTATCAGCAAACTAATCTTCACCACAGGAAAATCAAACCAAACATGTTAACTGAATCTATGTACAGTGTGAAGTGGAAAACCTGCTACATAACATAAATATGTGAACTGGAGTACTGCAGTAAGCATAGATTTGAGGTGTGATTGTAATAAAGTGTAGAAGTACCCAGGTCCCCATACAGTGTATGTCCACATGAATCATGGACACCAGACACATATATAACCTGTAATGAAGAATCAATCATTGCCAAATGGCAAATATAGTGCTAATTAACTATTAAGCAATGCTAACTGCAGCACAGCTCAAGTTAATAAGTGTAAGCAATGTGTAGGGGAGCCAATTCAATCAGGCTAGTGGTATTCCTCTTTAAGCAGTGCCAGCCTTATGTAAGCAGGTGTGCCCATAGCTTAGCCTTTTCAAAACTGGCCAATCACGGGAGAGTGTGGGAAATTGGCCGTACTTAAACCCCACAGGCGGGAATATTTCTCATAGCTGGTTGTAGCTTCCTACTGCAGGCAGAATAGCTGGTGTGGGTGAAGGCACTCGATTTAGAGCACAGAGCTGGGGCATCCAGGAGTCAAAAATCATGGTATAGCTCCTGATAAAACACCATGAGAAGAGACTACTGCAGGGCCAGTACCAGGGCTCGCAGTATAAAATGGAGGCCTGGGACAGTCTTGCCCGTGACCTCACCAGTGCCACAGGTATCCCCCGGACTGGTGAGCAGCTCAGTCACCACCATGCTGACCTGAAGCGGCGGAGGGGGGATATACTGGAACAGTGGATCCATGAGTCTTGGCAGATGCCGAATGCCCCGGTACTGAGTAATTACTCATTCTACTAAGTAGTAAATAATTGCCTAGTTTGTGTATACTATGGATAGGTATGGGTAAATAACACTGCATTTCTCTGACAGCTGCAGATGAGCGGGCTGCGAACCAGCAAGCCCATGATGCTGGGCTGCAAAGGCTGCATCGCGAGGCAGGTTAGTAATCAGTCTGCATGTACTGTCATAACAAATAAATATAAGAGCCTTAGAAAGTGTTGTACCAGTAGAAATAAATGTGTAATAGTCTGTGAATAAAGGTATAACCCCTGGAGTGCTTCTGTTTACTCTTCTCTCATATGTTGGTGATCTGTTCCATACTATAAATAGTACTGTTATATCTTAAGCAGTGTCACCTACACCGTGATATGCAGATAAAATCGGTATGAAGTCCTGCATAACAATGTTGGAAGTGCCAAGAGGTCGGTCATATCATACAAGTTAGGGAGACTTAGATAGAAAACAGTCGAAAGCTTTACAACAATTCCATGATAGTACAGTGTACTGTGATGTTAGCTGTAATTTTTTTGTCAAACACAGCAGGGGTTTGAATCCTGGGAGTGCTACTAAGTTGTATGCGTAATCATACCCCACAACTGTACAGATTTTGTTACAATGTTTAGATAGAAAGCTGTATGCATAATTACACCCAACTGTACAGAATTTGTTAGAATGTTCAAATTGAAAGTTGTATGCATATTCATACCGCACAACTGTTCCAATCTGTCCAACATGTCCAGATAAATGGCCCATATTACCAGCCTGGTACCCTGTTCCCCTGAAAATTCAGTGTGATGATCCAAGAAATGTAGGCAGCTGTCAATGACATATAACTGATAGTCAAACATGTACATAGTCAGAGAATGTATATGAAAACAAACCTGTTATTCTAGCACCTCACACAAAGTGTATGACAACAATTCTCAACATATGTTGCATTAACACCTGCAGCCTGTCACGCCTGTATGTAAGACACAGGTCACATATATACTAATCTATAAACATACCAGTGTACAATATAAGGCCATTGGGTAGTGTAATAATACATGTAAGGGAAAAATGACTGCAGTGACTAAGAATGTTGCGAAAACTACAAGGATATATTAGTTGTTAATTGAACTCTCTCTCTCTCACCCCTACCATATGTGCAAAATAATCCAATGACACTCCTCATTTGGTATGTGTACACTCCAAACTTTTGTTGGGACATATGTCCTAATGGTTTATAAATATTCACATTTGTTTCTATGCATGTGCCAT
Source organism: Protopterus annectens (assembly GCF_019279795.1). Lineage (NCBI taxonomy): Eukaryota > Metazoa > Chordata > Ceratodontiformes > Protopteridae > Protopterus > Protopterus annectens. Next base: position 1,077,351,630 of record NC_056741.1, read on the forward strand.
GTTAAAATACACCCATATTGGTGGCCTGTTGCCATCAATGAAACCTGCATGCTCCTGTAATGGCCACTGTTGTTCCATATATGCATGTGTTCTGCTTGCTCTGCAACTGTGTTAAATCTGGTGTTTTGGGTTAATGGGAATACCTATGCATGCTGTTATAACTAATCCTGAATGCCGTTGACTGTTATTAACCCATATCTGTCATAAACCTGCGACAACACAGCTCGTATGGGAAGGCCGGTCCCACCTGTCCCACCTCAACTGGCTATGGCACCTCCTCCTCCTCTGTGGGCCCTTTGCTACTTTCGTGTAGAACCACTGCAGGGAATGGGGCATGCCCCCCCTCGGAGCGGGCGCGGGGGGGGGAACCTGTCACCTGTCAACAGGTCCGGGCCGTGGTGCATAGGGAGCTCAATCTGGAGTATCGAGAGCGGCTACGCCAGCTTGAGGGCCGAGTGGCGCTATTAGAGGGTGAGCCTGCCCCTCCTACACAGCCCCCAGCATAGCCACCTTTGGGCTGTGAAGGTGCAGTTGTGACTGCCAATGGGTGGGGACCTCAGTCCCACTGTTTCCAGTTGGGGGCTCATTGGCTTGCAACTTCCAAGGTATTTACCCCCCACGTGTGTCATATACCGGCCCTCTATGCATCTTGTCTGTTAACCTACCCAACCTACCTCCCCAAATATACCTACTACCCCTCCCCAACATCCCACTCTCACCTGAAAAAAAAAGGGCAATCTGTTCCCACAAAAAAATCTTGCCCCATACATAGATGTCAATTTTGTACACGTGTTCACTGGACACGTAATCTGGTCTAATTGACATCACAATGAATATATGTTGTCCTCACCCCTCTCCCAGGGGTTTGAGTGTCCAAATGTACCTGCAAATTTTGTGTATATGTGCAGCTGTTGCTGTAGAAGAAATGGGCAGCTATGGACCTTTCCTATACCCTTCCTGCACATGCCTAGCTATTTTCCCTACTGTCTTTCCCTCTTTGTGCCCCATTTTTCACCACTTTCCTATCAACTCTTTTTTCTTTTTTTTTAAAGAAATTACCAAGGGGGTAAGCAGCCGTAAGCACTTTGCGGGTTTGCATGGGGGTAAGCTATGCCTACACAGGTTGAGAAATTCCGAAGCTAACTGACTGTTAAGAAAACATAAGCAGAGATTGGCAGTGCTTACCGGCGTGTAAACTCATGCAAACCTGCTTATATCTGCTTAAAAGTGCCTTAATCACTCTGTATCCAACGTCCCTTGTTCTGCCCAGCAACAAAATAAACTGCCTCTCCAAGGCTAAAACCCAGGACCCTGCACTCCATACACTAATTGATTTAGCACTAAACCATGGCAGATATACAAAACCTGATGTTTTCACAAACATATCATCCAGCACAGTCAGTCAACAGTACAGCAAATGTACTAATATCATACCACACAACCTGTTAATACAAGAAGTCTGGACAAAGTATGCCACACTGTGGGTACAAATAGGGATATATGTCAACTAATGCTCTAATACACTTAAAATATTGCTAGTTACACAGTTATATGTATTAGAACACATATGTAGAAGGAGATGAAGTCTGAAACACAAAAGTGTTGGCACTAGTTACTGACTTCAATGCTGCGATCATCCATGACAATTGCCAAGAGAATGAGGAACAGGCCAAAATATGAGCCAAACATGCCTGGACATATGGACAGATATATATCTGTAAATGTAGACAGATAGACAGCTATATGTAGATGTATACATTTATGTATGACTCACAAATAATCATATAACATCAATTGTATATATATACATACATATGTTCATATGTATGTATATATATATATATATATATATATATATATATATATATATATATATATACACACACACACACATATATATAGATATAGCCATATGAGATATATATAGGTACATACACATATACACAGACAAAAGGTATCAGTAGCCATACATATGTGGAAGTAGTGTGGAAGTACTGGGTGCAAAGTATATCCCTCAGCCACAAGCCCTTTAACTACCACCTGTGAAATGTGTAGTGTGGCAACCATTCCCACAAATGAGAATACTGACATTAAACATATACCCACCCACAATTCAAAGGACATGACACGACACACAGGTATGCATACACAGATAACCTTTATTTGTGTACTATACAATAATGTATGCCAGTAATTACACCACATAAGGTTTGAAATATGTAATCAGTGATGAATGCAAGGCCCACACAAAACAGTAGATGCAAGCAATGTGTATATATACCATACTATGCTGTCCAGACCAAGACCTTCAATTAGTACAACAGTAGAAACAGGATTTGTTTTCAAGATACGTAACAATCAACAATTACAGATACAGATCAGCAGCCTCCAATTACAGCCTGTAGTCAAGCCTAGGGGGAAAAGTAGCACTTGTGTTAATGTCACCGTATCTTGTACATAACATTGCTTAACCTAACATCTCACTATCACACTGAATGACCCTCGTCTTAGTTGTATCCCTGAAAAGGTGGCATAGCCTAGGTTAATTGCATTGAACCCCCCTATAAAAGGCTGTACAAGCACAAGGAACACTGTGTACCACACACTTACCTCTGGAATATAGAAAGGCATATATGTGTTTTCCAGCTGTTGCCTCCATATATATGGACTTGGCACAACAGTTGGTGTGGCAGTCCATTACATGACTGGGATGATAGCAGTAATGCTAGCAGTAAATAATGATAGGCCATTACCTAACAATCACTTTCTGTTATAACAGCAGGACAAAGACTGGCATATATGTGGAGGACAGAGGCAGGAACGTAGGGCCATATTTGCATTATTGCTGTCACACACCTTGGAAATTGCTAGTGTCACAGGATTCATTGCAGCATACCCTTATGCAGGAATATGACATTGAAATACAAATGGATGTAGCCATGTACTGATAGCACTCAACAGACAGAATGCCACAGATATATCTGGGACAATACCTGTGTGGTGCACAGACAAAACCTAACAGCCAGTCTCCCTATTATCATATGGATAGGCCCACAGTTGAGAGCTATGCAGACAGACAACATTCCATAAAAATGTACCATGTACACAGAAACCCTGTAAGACCAGCAAGATACAATGCGCACAACAACACTACTCACACTGTCTGTAGGTCTGGAACCTTACCCAAATGTGAATTTGGCCTGTGTCTGCAGGTTCTGCTGTAAGAGGTATTGCTACCTGCTGTCTGTAACACTGATGTCCACACACAGGAAGGATGTCATCCATACTGGAAAGGTGAAGGGACAATGCCCACAGAAGTCAACAATTTAAATTACAGGGTTACCATGACAGTAGTTATCTGAAGTACTACACAGCAGGCTGCATGCAATTATCAATACCACAACTTGAGAAAATAAACAAAAATACCACTCAGCCATGAAGGCTGTGGCCGAAGCACTAGAGATTGGTTTTAAATAAATCTGTTCTGTGTTTATAGACGTTTATTGCTGCTTCATTCAACTGGCTGAGTGGTATTTTTACATGCAATTAGCAACTGGTGGACACTGACTGATGCAGAGGCCACCACCTGATCATATGCAATACCAACAAAAGCATGCTGCAATCTATTCAAACCAGCTCAATCACTTTACTGGAGAGACTGAGAGAGAGAGAGAGAGAGAAAAAAAAAACTTTAATAAAAGTAACAAAGCTCAGGGTTGTGTTACAGCAGAAAAAACATAACAGGTATGTGAAACAGATATGCATTTACTTGCATGTTGTATATGGCATAGAATAATAGGGTGTATAATGTGAAAGGATCTATATGTGCCATCAGTACTTGTTCCTGTAATGCTGTTCTGCTCAACAACTGCACTGGACAATAGTGTCAGTCCCTGAGGGCAGTGGGACATACCTGTCAAATGTGAAGATCAGCAGTGAATAGCAAAGATGTGACCCATGATATCTGTGTTCTGTAAATTACTGTGGCCAATGGCTGGTGGGGGTATTAATGCTGTCATGATAGACACATGGGTGTGAGACCACACCACCTGCAGGACAGTCATGTTAAAGTGAAGCATAGCATGCCCAACTGCCACAGCAGTATAATATGCTTATCTAAAATCTGTCACCATATATACCCCCCTAATGTTAGTCTGTGGTCACATGTGACACCTGTCTGTGTTGCAGCAAGGCAAAACAGTTCAGCTGTGAAGTAAAGAGAGTTACAAGAGTGTGGACCAGATGTTCGTATGCACCCCACATACAGATACATATATGTGTGATACATATTCACAGCTGTGTATGTCTACAGAACCTCGGACAGTTATACATATATATATATATATATATATATATATATATATATATATATATATATATATATGTGTATGTATATATATATATATATATATATATATATATATATATATATAGGTATATAAACAACACATAATGATAGCTACTCATATATGCACACACATATATATATATATATATATATATATATATATATAAATATATATATATATATATATATAGATACAGATATATAAATATAAACATGTAGATAAATATACATATATATATGTGTGTGTGTGTGTGTATGTCTCCCTATATATATATATATATATATATATATATATATATATATATATATATATATATATGTCAGTAAATGTCCCCTGCCATGATATGTGTGAGAGAACATCACACATCAATACACAACATACCTACACATCAGTACATGGCTGCAAAATGGAGTATGGAGTGTGGTGTGTTACCCATGTTGGGAACACATCACAATTGTGTGAGAAGGTGAGATATATATGTTGGTGAAGGTTATTAAGCACATATTGGTATGTAGGTCTGGTTGGGTGACAAACAAGACAGCATTCAGGGCTGGTATATGACACGTGGTAGTTAATCACTGTGGATGGGTAGCTACATTTGGAATATGGAACCTTGGAACCTTGTGTATGTGTACTGCATGCCTCCAGGTAATGTAGCACATACCCCATGTCTCTGTTGAGCTCCCTATGCACAAGACCCTGGACCTAACTGGGTGACAGAAATATGTCTGTGTGTGCTCCATTGGGGGGGGAGCACCATCCCCTGAGGTAGTTCCACATGTAGGTAGTGCCAAAACAGTAGATAATGAGGTTCCATGGTGGGTCACGGATGCAATGCGGACTGGTAACATGTGCACATTAGGTGGGAGTGGTGTTCCTGCTGGCAAATAACCCCTACACATACTGGTGTGTAACTGTCATGGAACATATGTGGGTTGTAATAGTCCACACAATCCCAGAACATGTCCAACAGCATGCATAGATATCCCCAATAATACAGAATGGCAGATGTGTAGCAATCACATAGCAAGCATACCACATGCATGTGTGGAAACACAGTGGCAGTGACAATGGCATGCAGGTGAAATACTCTGTAACAGCCCAGCAACTCTAGTGTCCCCACAGGGAGCATGTCCATAAACACATAGCAGAAAGTGTTTTACAATACAATATATGTCCCAATGGTACATATACCGGAGACATACCACTTGCATTGTGTGAACATTAAGTTGGAGATGATATGGTGGTGGGAGACTAATATGTATATTGTATTATGGTAAACATGCCATATGAGTTGCTCAGACATATTTCCATCTTTATGTCTTTCAGGGAGTATGGTGCACCCGAGGAATCCTGCCTACTGTGCTGTTGAGGATGACATAATACTCACCAGCATCATCCAGCACTACCAGCTGCTGTTCTCACAGACAAGCCAGAACCAGTATGAGCAAACAGCCATGTGGAACAATGTGGCCCGCAGGGTGAATGAGGTAGGGATGCACAGCCGTATGCATTAGCAGGTCCACCACCTTTGTAGTGACCTGCTCCGCCATGTACGTTGCTGTGCTGCTGCCATGTGGGGTGACCACCTTGCAATGGGGGGGGCATAACATCCATCCCTCCCTCACAAGAGTGGAGGAGCTGCTCATGAGCCTGGTAGCACCTGCCCATCCACAAGAGCTACAGACATATACAGTCATGGTGGTGGGTGCTACACACACACCAGACATGGAGCATGCAGGTAAGGTTCTAGGGCATATCAGTAGACCACTGTTGTGTATGCATCTGTACAGGTAGATCATACATATGTGAGATGAGGAGTCTGTTGCTGTGTAGTAGTGATAAGCAGTAATGCATAATCTGTAGTACTGTGGACTTCAGCTATTGTTTTACTGTAATATTGCAGCCACCCTGTAGCAATGACACAGCTGTGGCCACTGACATCAACTCTATCTCATCTCAATGTAGGTACCTCTGGGATACCAGCAAGGCAGCGGCCGGATGCCGGTGAGTATGGTTTGAGGTTATGCTTGGCAATTCACTGTTGCATGTCATAGCTAAGGTGTAGGCCATGTACACATCTAATACACCTACCCATAATGCATGCTGTACATATTCACTGACAGAGCACACACCTCACTAATGGGATTACCAGCCTCAAACACATGCAGTATACAGACAATCTCAGACAACTGTGGCTACAATCCAGTGCACATTGTCCAGGCACAGCTGACATCTGCCTAACATACACAGCTATGTCATACACAGAGCATTTGAACATGCTACACATAAAGACATCCCACTCCCTCTGCAAACACACACTCCAGGATCCTAAACCTCATCAACACATTATACAGAACATACTGGAAGTATAGGGCCTTGTCCTGGGGAATTCCCACACCCTGGAATGGACTACCTATTCATGTCAGGCAATGCTACTCATTGGCTCTCTTTACAAAAACACTTAACAACTGGATGGGAAATGGGGAATTCACCCTGGGTAGTACGTCTGTGCCACAGCCTGACAGGGGCACAGAGGAATAACATTAGTGGGTGGTGCATGGCTGGAAACCCCTGTGGCTAGGCTTATGTAGGCTCCAGGACCAATAGACCAGTACTCACCTATGAACCTATGTGTACCACAGGCAACATCAGCCAGGGCTCAATAATGGTCAATAATGGGCTCTACACTCACCATAGGTACAGTACATTGTGTCTGTGGTTGGTCTAATGGTAGTCTATCACTCATACATGCACCACTGATGACGACATCTGTGAATACACATCAAGCATTCACTAAACACGTGTCCACATGTAATCCAGAAACACACAGAGGCTGTGAGCAGCAGCGGAAACACAACTGACACACAGATACACATCCTGCAATGGTGTGTACACCTGTGAGGTATGGTGCACAGTACATGCCAGGGTGCTGAACAGATGCACAGCAATGCTGTGGACATGGGTGCAGTGTGTTCCAGGGTGGTGGGCCATCACCTACTAACAGAAGCCATGCATCACAGTCATGTATAATGTTGGTAACAGGGATTGACTACAGTTGCACTGCATGCTGTTGAGCACCACATGTCCTGCATGCTGACGTGTGTAATTACAGGTTTGTGTGTGATACTGTACTGCACCATCACCTGCTATTGTGTGTGTTATAGGGTACTGGAGCTGTCTGTATGTGCTGCCTGGTGGAATGTATGGGTTGCCATGTATGTCGACTGCATGTGTGTATGTCTGCATGTGTGGCCATGTCTGCACACACACACACATGTGTGTGTGTGTGTGTGTGTGTGTGTGTGTGTGTTTGTGTGTGTGTGTGTGGGTGTGTGTGAGTGTACTGTTTAGCGGTGATGTACAGGTCTTACAATCTGTTCTCTGTTTTCCCCTTACAGGTGGCGAGGTGGGGCTCCCGCAGGGAATCTGATGTCACTGATACAGACAGTGACCATGAGGAGAGGTGTGTTGAGGCACAGGCAGGGTCATCAGGGGCTGCTGCTGGGACACCAATTGACATCCCACATGTATCCACCCTATCCAGGCACACAGTCACTCTGCCTCTACATACATCATCACCGTTGGCCTTAGCTGAGGGACAGTCTACGGTTGCCATTGGCCAGGACAGTGTGGTATCTATGGCATGTATGTCAGGACACAGCAGCCATAGCCAGATGTCTGGCAGGGTAACACATAGGCAGATGTTCAGGGGTGCTCTTTGGAGCACTGCTGATCATCGTGCCCCTGGCAGACATGCCATAGCTATATCAACCACATGCATGTTCCAGGCTGTCATGGTGGCACAGGCACAAATGGAACAGTACACCAGGCAGGGTCTAAGGGCGCAGTGGGCTCATCACACCTTTGTAACTGACAGCATCAGTGACCTAGCAGGTGCCATCCATAATTACACCAAGGTCATGGATAGACGGTGTGGTGAGACTTTGGATCTCATCCACAATGTCATGTCCATGCGTCAGGACAGGGCGGGACAGTTGCGACAGCCACGTGAATGTATGCCAGCAACACCAGCAGCTGGCAGTCAACATGGATGTCCCACCAGTCACAGTCGCTCCTGTAGTGGCAGTACCAGCCCCAGCACTGTGGGGGGTGCTGTCCACAGACCATCATAGCAGACCATGTGCACATGGCCCTGGCTAGTCCCAGGAGGAGGGACCTGGATCCAGTGGATGTTTCTCAACCTCGGTGGACAGTACTCGATCTGGCTTTGTACTTGATACTGCCTGTAGCACCCCTGCCAGACACAAGTCCTGTGTCCATGGACGGAGATGGTGAACTGCAAACCCTGCCAGGTACAGTCTGCAGCTGTCTCACAAATCACCATATAGGGCAGCCACATGGTGGAACTGTGTGCACACACTCATAAACAACAAACCTAGGGAAACCACATACCTGCATACACAACATCATCATTGGCCCATAACAGTACTCATCCCCCTCACACACACACACACACACACACACACACACACACACACACACACACACACACACACACACACACACACATGTTGTCAACTGTATGGCTTAGCCTAGGCCTCTGGCAAACCAACAACACACCCTGTGCATATGATGATACCTGTGCCAATCCCTGACATCCATAACATTGATGCAGGGACAGGCTAACATGGTGCTGATGCACAGGGTGACTGTACAATAGTGTATGGACTGCTGTGTAGCATGTTGTCAGTAGTAAAGTAAAATGCTAATATCTTGGAAGGTGTAGCTGTGCAGACATGATGCATCATAGCTGTAATTAACAATGTTGTATTGTTGTCACCATTATCTATTCTGATTGTGTTGTGTTTGTCCATGTGCCACATGGCTGATGGGTGTAGTGGTGTCAGCAGGCCTTCTACAGTGGACACCATTAAGTGTAGTGGGTGGTATACATGACATGGCTGGCTACAACACACAGATCCTTTGGTTTGGATGCAGTACAGGTACAAGACTGCATACATGGAGGTATGTCTCCATGCAAGTAACAGATCTGTTGCAGATGTAATCCCACCAAGACAGGATAGGCACAACCACACATTGCTATATATGCAGTCTGCAATGTGGATGACATTGATCATGTTAACAGCAAGGTGTATGTCCCTTTCCCCACTCTACTGCGATCCTCACCTCAGTAACATGAGTGTGCCAATGCCAGTGGCATAGCCCTACCCTTAGGAGGATGTGAGGCACTCAACTACTGTGAATGGTGTAAACAACAACTAGCAACCTGATTACATACACTGTACAGTATCACAGACAGCTATGTGGGGGGATAGATGCAACAGTAACTGCAATGATGGTGGATGTGTCCACAACAGCCCCACCCAGTGAGTTATACCAACCCCCAGTAGTGCTGCTCACCTCTACAGTGTGGAGGAGGGCATTAACACATCTATGACCTGTGAAGGACTGTATATCCATGGGATGGCACCTGTGGGTCAAGGAGGTATATCAGGTTCAGGTTGTATTTTCTGCCTTTGACAAGTCCAACACTGGCGGGGTCCCATGTGTTATGATTACCAGTGACATTGGCCATGGGTTTATTGTTGATAAGTTCCATGTCCCTGCAGACCAAGGTCATCAGGCTACTGGGTGGTAGTTTCCAGCTGACATGGTGGATTTGCTAACAATGGTGAATCCATTGTAAGGTGTAGGCCTATTTTATCGTATGAAGGATCACAGCTACTTACTGTGCCTGCCCAGGGGGTTCCCCCAAGCATGAAACTTCACT
>NC_056741.1:1077366733-1077566727 GCF_019279795.1 Protopterus annectens
CAATGGCACAACACTGCCCAGTCTGCAGATGACCCTGCAGATGGGGATTCCTCATATACATGGAATTGACATGGATGGCAGGTATCTCCAGACAAACACTGTTAAACCAACATTACTCCAAATGCAGTATAGCAGCACTTACAGTCTGTAGTCTGGTCAGGCACATCCCCCTCATGTTTGTTGCCCTCTTTCCACAGTGTATGTTGTTAGAGGTAAATCCCCAATCCATCTGAGATGCTGTTTGCCAAACAACAGATGTAGTTCCTGCTCACAGTGACTGAAAAGGGCCAACACCACCATGATGTTCCTAGGTATTGGAGTGTGTTTCCATGCAATTGGCTATGGGAATATTAACACAGCTGTTCCACGTGCAATCAGCTAGGGGAGGGCTGCAATTAGTGGAGAGGCCATCAGCTGATCATGAGCATCACTTAAAATACACATGCTGCTGCCTAAGCAAGGCAGGTGTGGGTCTCCACATCCACCAGAGAGGGAGTTGGGGAGGCAGACAGAGGCAAATACTTGTCAGGGAGGGGAGGGAGAGTAAAACTGAAGCATGTTTGTGTCACACACCTACCAGCACAGGGTATCAAACCCCTGACAACTATGTAGTGCTATCACAGTTTGATGCAGTTATTGGATGCACCACGTGGGTTACCTGAGGTGGAGCACTCAGAACATATATGTGATGGTGAGTGACATCTGCAGCAGGGATTCAGTAGATATACAGTAGGTGATGTACACATGCCTCTCTGCATGCACAGGTGCCAGCGTCAACACATGCACACTGATACAGGGATTCACACACATTGACACACATGGCAGGGCCAGGAGTGCAACTCATCACTAGTGGGACTGACACAGGCCATATGGGAAAAGAGTATGAGGAGGTGTCAGACGTCAGACAGCATGCTTCAGTATGCCCTGGGGGGTTGTAGTGAGTGTGGATGGGGACATACGCACCATGCAACACACACACACAAGAACACACAGGGTGCTGGTTCCGACATGCATAGGTGCATGTCTGCATGGGTGTGTGGTGGTCAACTGTGCCAGCAGGCTGTACAAGGGTAGATGATGGGTATACCTTGGCATCAGGCCACATGACAATGGTCTGCATTGTGGCTCAAGCCTGTAGTTTCTGCATTTGCCCACACAGGTGGGTATTGCATCCCCCATCCAGTCACCTGGGTGACTATTGTGTGTGGCCAATGCTGTACATCACATGCCATGTATGTGTTCCTTAGTCCATGACATGGATGGTGTCTGGGATGTGCACACCTCCCACATGCATGTACAGTAACATGTGGAACTGTACCTGGGGTGTCTGGCCCATGTTGCGAACACAAATTATCATCAGATGTGCCAGTCTTGCCCACCTGTAGCAGGAACAGGTAATGGGCAGCAGGTTTACCCTGCACCTACATTGATAGCATGCTAACAGCATTCCCTGATGTCAGTGTCATCTGTCCATACAGGACATGTTGTCAGGCATGGTATGTTAGTTGTGAGTCACATGTGAAGGCACCACAGATGCTGCAGGTCTCCATTGGGGAACATGGTGGAGGTGCACTGTCTGCATGTACATGCATATTGGACAGGTGGGCAGGGTGACATGCCCTCTGTAGCCCACTGCTATCACTGCATAGTTACTATCATTGGCCAATATGCAATGTACTACCCACATATTGGCTGTTACCTAGGCATGTGTGTGCGTATGACACATGGGTTGAGTGTGTGCTCTGGGTAATAGTGGGGATGCTAATTATGATTGGCTGGCCTTGATGTCACATGTATGGGTATGGCTTTGCACCCCAGCCTCTCAGCTACTTTACATTTGTTATCCTTGTATGGTTGACATTGTGATATATAGTAGGGCCACCATAAATGAAATAAGCAAAATCCCCTCTTAATTGCCCACAGGTGTCACACACTCACTTCTACACAAGATAGGAGTTACAAACACACACCTGTTATGTCTGGGAGTAGAACCCCTACCTACCTAGTTTAATACACTACAGCACTATGCAGTTATAGTACACGCCACAGACATCACTGGAGTACTGCTTCCCCAAAGGTGTATTCCACACTGGATGACATCAGCAGGATTACCCAAATAGGGCATTTCAACTGTACTGCGAGTGACTAGCCTAAAATGCATTGCTACAGACAGTGAGACACACACAAAACATCCACAACTGACATGTGTGGGTATAGAACCTCTGACCAAGGTCTACATCATGGAGCTGTTACAGGATGCACCACAGGGGTTACTAGAGACATCTTTCCCCAAAGGTGTATTTCACACTGAATGATATCAGCAGGATTGCCAAAGTAGGGCATTTCAACTGTACTGCGAATGACTGGCCTAAAATGCATTCCTCCCTATCACAGACATTGAGACACACACAAAACATCCAAAATTGTGCGTGTATAGATCCCCTGACTAAGGCCTACATTACACTGTAGCATGGAGCAGTTATAAGTCGCACCACAGGGATTACTAAAGAACTTTCTTCCCAAAGTTGTATTTCACAATAAATGACATCAGCAGGATTGCCAAAGCAGGGCATTTGAAATGTACTGCAAGTGAGTAGCCTATAATGCATTGCTCCATACACAGACATTGAAAAACACACAAAACATCCAGAACTGCCATGAGTGGAGATGGAACTCTACCATGGTTTTAAATCACACTACAGCAGTATGCAGTTAGAGGACGTGCTACAAAGATTACTGGGTTATGACTTTCCCAGAGGTGTATTTCTAGGTGAGTGACATCAGCAGCCTTGCCAAAGTTGAACATATGAATTCTAAGGAGTGTGAGTAACCTAAAAAGCATTGTTTGCTATTCAGTCAGAGACACAAAGATTCATACACATACAGTTGCCAAGGCTGGGGATAAAACATCTATCTAACTACTTTATCACACTACAGCAGTACGCAGTTACAGGATACACTACAGAGATTACTGGGGTATTGCTTTCCCAGAGTTGCATTTCTAGGTGAGTGACATCAGCAATCTTGCCAAAGTTGAGTATATGAATTGTACGGAGTGTGAGTAACATAAAAAGCATTGCTTTCTACTCAGTCAAACACACACATTTGCCAGGTTCGGGGTTACAACACCTACCTAACGTCTTTATCACACTACAGCAGTACGCAGTTACAGGATGCGCTATGGAGATTACTGGGCTATGGTTTTCCCAGAAGTGTATTTCTAGGTGAGTGACATCAGCAGCTTTGCCAAAGTTGAGTATATGAATTGTACCGAGTGTGAGTAGCCTAAAAAGCATTGCTCTCTACTCAGTCAGACACACACAGTTGCCAGGTCTGGGGGTGGAACACCTACCTAACTATTTTATCACACTGCAGCAGTATGCAGTTACAGGACACACTACAGAGATTACTGGGCTATGATTTCCCTAGAGGTATATTTCTAGGTAAGTGACATCAGCAGCCTTGCCAAAGTTGAGTATATGAATTGTACGGAGTGTGAGTAGCTTAAAAAAACATTTCTCTCTACACAGTCAGAGACAGAGCGACACACACAAACACACACTCACACAGTTGCCAAGTCTGGGGTTAGAACTACTACCTAACTAGTTTATCACTACAGCAGCTATGGGACACGCCATGGGGGTTACTAAGCTACAGCTCTCCCAAAGGTGTATTTCACATTGGATGACCTCAGCAGGTTTGTCATAATATTGCTATGGGGAGGGCAGTGTGTGCATGGGCCGGAACCCATTCATGTAGGGGTTGACATGCCACATGAGGGCACACATGGGGTCATATGTCACAGGTACGTGTATACAGCTACTAGGTGACTTCTTCCTTGTACTGTCATGTTGCACAGCTGGCACATGCACCACATAGTCTATCATGCTGACAGATACTGGTGGCTAGTATCTACAGTGAGTAACTTCTGCACCTCATGTGTTTGGGGCCCTTTGGCTGTGTGCTGGGTGGGACAGACCTGAATGGCTCCTTGTCATGGTCACCCTCTTCCACACATCTATGTTAGTCTACCTTTGGCTTATTATAGTGTGTTGTCCTTACATATATGTCTGTATTCCTATCCACTGTGTGTGCAAGGCAGGAGTGGTGCATACTGAGGAGTGTATGCACTAACATCTGCGACTGCCAGGTATGTCTGGTCCACTGGTGTTTGCAGACATGGCCTTCATGTGTTCAAGTGTGTGAGCATGCCCAGTATGACCTTTCAGTATGTTGTTGACTGGCATTGCCTTCATTTCTCCAAGTGCGTGAGCATGCCCAGTATGGCCATCTATATTGCATGTGTGGATCAAGTCCAGGTAGTTTGTACTGCGGTGCTGACCTTTGTGTTGTACACCAACAGGTAGCATGCTGTGTCTGCAGGGTATACATCAGTCACTTGGCATTGACTTTTGCTACATTTCTGCATAGCGGGGGGGGGGGTACCTGACTGTTTCTACATTTCTACACAGGAGTGGGGGGGTACACTTGACTGTTACTATAAGTGTACATAGGATGGGGGGGCACACCTGACACTTTTACACATTTGCTAGGACTGTACTGGTATGTTGGGTACTCCATTTCAGTCTGTAGTCATCATGCTGGCTAGAGGCATACCAGTGTACTACAGATCTTAGCTTTAACTACCTACATATTAGTTTCTGACTTCCTAGCCTTCACAACTTACATCCAACTGCCTGGCCTGCTGTAGTCTGTCTATGTAGGCCTGGGGGAGGGGTTACCCATAGGGCTCATTCAGACGCCATAGTACAGCATTTGTTTGTGTTTGTCTATACCTATTCTGCTGGCTGTAACTGTTGTTGGGTATGTAACCCTCCCAACTGGCATGTGTGAGTCACTTACCTTGTGGGTCTCCCAGTATTGAGGGTGGTGCTACAGGGCTGCCTATGTCGGATGCACATAGTACACTCCATATACATGGTTGAGCACAGGTAGTGTCATGTTTTGCATCCCTTTTACTGTATGTGCGAGTCGGAGAGAGGTGTCATTCCTTGGGTCCCTACTGTGTCAGTGCATGTGCTATGCATTGCCTCTTTGCCAAGGCCAGGGCATACTGGGCACACCTCCTTCTGCCTACTGGGGCAGGCTCAGGTTGTTCCTCCCCCGAGTCACTCTGTGTCTGTGCAGGCCTCGGCATTGGTGGAGGGCTGTGTGGCCCTGCTCCATGCTGTTCCTGCTGCAGCTGTTTCCACAGGATCATATTGTGTAGCATGGCACATACAAGGACAATTTGGGTACTTGTAGTTGGTGAGTACTGCAAGGCTCCACCAGATGTGTCCAGGCACCGGAACCGTGACTTGAGCATCCCAAACACACGCTCTATTATGATTCGTGTTTGTGCGTGTGCCTAATTATGGAGTTCTTGTTCGGGTGTGTGTGCATTTCTGATGGGTGTCATCAGCCATGGATCCAGTGCGTATCCGGCATTGCCCACTAGGTGACCGTGTGGGATGTCCCCACTGGAAAATGTCTGGTACAGCTGCGTCAGATGCCAGATGTGGTAATCGTGGTATCTTCCAGGGCAGCCAGCACACACATTCATTATTATGACCTGGGCATTGCACACAACCTGGCAGTTGATGGAGGGAAAGCCCTTGCAGTTGATGTAGACCCTACCCCGCTCACCAGGTGGTGCTTTAATGCATTGCACCCACTACCTCAGGGTATTCTGCTATTTGTTGGAAGAAACGCATATTGCTGGCCAACGCCTCACAGGTGATAGGAAAATATATGGGTTCACTGACATGCACTGACATGGCATCCAGGAACTGGTGGAGTACCATGGATGCTGATGACTTTGAAATCCCCATCATATCCCCAGTTGGCCTTTGGAAGGTACCTGTAGCTAGTATTCTTAGGCCTACACATACCTTGGTATCCACTGGGATGGGTTCCCCTCTGTTAGTTCTGTGTGTGAGGCGTGACCAGCACAGCTCAACAATTTGCTGTAGGAGGTCCCTGTCCACCCTATAGCACTCCACTATCTCCAGCTCATGTAGCCCTTGGCAGGTTACCCTGGGTCTGCACACTCTTCTCCATCTCCTTACTGTGGGTTGCTCAGCAGCATTCACATCCTGACCACCCTCAGCCTCTTGCACATGCTGGTTTATGATAAAGCAAAAGCAGCCCCTAACATTTTTTCTCTTGCTTTTGTTTTGTAAAATTTCCCCGTCTGTATACTCCAGTGGTGCAGAGAGTTTTGGAAAAACAAGGGGGAAAGGTGTTTGCATAGTTTATAGTGGTGTGCTGGGTTGAGCTGGTCTGCTGCCTGTGTAGTTGGCTATTTTTGACACATTTCATCTGTCAGCTAAGGTAGTTCTCCTTGATTACCTTCCTACTGCTGTTTTCCCTTCCCATTGCCTACCTGTTTAAGTTTGTGTGCGCGCCACACAAACAGAGTGCTCAAAAGTGCACAGAGCTGCTATTTCCTGGTTTAACTTCCTTTTTCTTCCTGTAAAATCTGATGTGAGGTGCGCACACCCACTTACACTTTGTAAAGAGTGCTAGACAGGTTTAGACACACCCTTAGCTTCGCTGTGCTAAACTAGGTGCAATCCCAAGCCACAGGGCTCCAGTCCACTTACAGTATGCCTGATACACACCCCAATGATGTCACCTATATCCTAGTCTTCCACCCAGCTATTTATACTCTTACACTCTTGGGACCTGCCTCGCACCCTGGGGATATCTGGGATTGACTATCCTTCGTCTCATTTGCATAGGATTGCCTGCTAATGCATAGTTACATGTCTCACACTGAGCCTCCCCCCTTAGCAACCACTATTCACTGGCCAGGTTGTTTTCTGTCTGCCATTGATTTGCATGGCAGAATACTGATTTTAGTTAGAATGCTCATTTTAAGTTTATTTTCTTATTTTCCCTCAATCCTGTTTGCGTTCCACTGCCCTATGCTTAAAAAGCCAAGATTGGCGAAAAAAAATTAAAAGTGGATTTTTTTATTTTTTACACAGTTTGCAATGCCAATGGCCTTATACTTGACCATTGGCATGCTTTCTCAATGATATGCAGCCTTTATTTGGAGCTGTCATAGCTCCATTTTGGAATTTGCAGAAATGTACATGGTTAATAACCGAGTACATTTCTGCAGATTGCACTAGTCATGAAAGGACTATTGCAAGCTTCTTGGATTGCAAAATCACTTCATTTGCATGGATTTCTCCTGCAAATGAGGTGATTTGCATACCAGGGCTTAGTCCGTGCAAGATTAGTGCTGGAGCTCTCGTGCATGCTCTTGCCGGCTGTTCCTGGATCACATGGCAGACATATTGCCTGCGTGAGCTCCTGCACTCATCTTGCACTCTGTGCAAGCTTTTGAGAATCCAGGGGAATATCCTCAATGTATTCTCATAACAGAAAACTGTATCAGTCACATTATAGCATATTATATAAGAAATGTTTATATATCAGTATGAGAAGAGTCCTGAAGAACTGACTGCACTCACCATGAAATAAAACTCATAATTTTCAACTTGTGAAACCACAATGCCCTGGCTCAGCTACCAACTAAAACAGCAAAAGTCACAGTTCATATTACAGGTGCAATTTTATTTTATTTATTTAACATTTGTTTACCATGATAATCTGACTGCACATCTGGTGTCTGTTTTCAGTGGAGTCTTGGGGAGAAAAGCTCCAGACATTGCAGAAAATAAAGTAATGGCAACAATTAGTTACAAAAGCATAACAGAATATAAAAATGTAAATTTAATTACAAAGTAGCTTAGCTGAGGTGTTACAAAGTGAGAAATTATAGTAGCAGATTAGAAAACATATTATACAAAGTAGATGAGATATATACAATAAACATAATAAGTGTAGTTAGAAGACAATATTCCCATGCATTTACCAAGCAGTAGCATTATGTACAATATGTACAGCAATCATTGGGAGATAAACAAGTTGGTGAACACCAGAAGCATAGGGAATAACAGTAGAAACTGCTATAAAGTTAAGTCTTACAGTTGGTGTGGATTCAGGGGGGTGGGCTGCAGTTACAAAAGCGTTTACAGCAGAGGTATGCTTTAAGGAGGTTTTTAAATGCAGAAGTACAGTTTTGTATTCTGAGGTCAGCGGGCAGGGTGCTTCATATTTTTGCAATTTTGTTAGGGAAGAGTGATTCGCCTGTGCTATTTTTGCATAGAATTGTATTGGTCAGAGCTTTATTACTGGATCATAAGGGGTCTGTTTGAATTGTAGAAGTTTAGGAGACTGGTCATGGCAGGGGTTTTCTCACGATACTATAATATTTGGTGGGCTAGGTTGAGTTGGTATTAGCATAGTAGATTGTAGAGTTCGAGCCAGTGTAATATGTGTAGAGATTCGCAGTGGTGGGAGTGGGATTTGGCATTAGTTGCGAACCTTGCAATTTTATTGTAGCAGGTGGACAGTTTGTTCAGGTCAGTTTTGTTTAGGTTTGTTAGTACTAGGGGATGTGTAAAGTAGTGTGGGCAGGAGGAGAGTTCTGGCTATATCAGTTTGAGCCATGGAGGTGAGGTACTTTTTGCAGAGATAAAGGATACCCAGTTTTTGTGGACTTTGGTGATAGTTATAGAGATGTGTCTATTGAATTTTTAGTTGTGGGTCAACTGTAAGTCCTAGCAGTTTTGCCTCTGATATTGGGGTGATGAGTGTCTTTGCTTTGGATAAGTCTAGAAAGGTAGTGGAGACTAGGTTACCTTGGTTCCTGAGTGAGTTCATAGTATTGGAGAAGTTAATTAGGGCGGTGGTGGTACCGCGGGATAAACGGAATCCGTCTTGGGATTTGGAGAGGAGTTTATTAGAGAGAAGGTGGGTGAGTGAGGAGTTGATGGTGGATGCACTTTTCTATGATCTTTGATAGGGATGAGAGGATCAGGATGGGTCACTAATTGGAGAGGTCAGTAGAGGGGCCACCATTGTAAAGGGGACTGATGACTGAGGTCTTCCACAAGGATGCAATAGTATTTTCATTAATGGATCGATTTATTAGTAGTGACATGGGGTAAGCTATGGCCTGGAATGCAAGTTGAAGGTATTCAGTGAGAAGTTTGTCGGCTGCTAGGGTGGTTGGTTTGAGTTTGGATAAGTATTTCTGAATTATATATATTGGGACTGGCATGAGAGAGAAGGCTCTAGTGTTATTTTGGGCTTTAGGGGATTGTGGTGGGTTGGGAGTGTTTGTACTGTTTATGAGTTTAGGTATAGAGGTGGTAAAGTATTCATTGAAGTTGATGGCTATGTCTGAGTTTCTATGGTCTATGTCTGGGGGGGGGGGGGTGTCTTACCAGCTAGAGGATGTTGGTCACTGCAGCCCAAAATTGTTGAGGGTAGGAGTTATGTTTACTTTGTAGGGAGATGTGGTGATTTTGCTTGCCAGTCCTAATTTTTTTTTTTTGCCTTATTTCTTAGCTCAAGATAAATTTGTCTAGTTATGGGTGTCTTATGCTGCTGCTAGATTTTTCAGGCTTTGTCCCTGTCTTTGAGTAAGGCTCTAGTGGATTTTTGTAGCCAGCAGGCAGGATTACTACGTATCCTAATTGTTTTGATTGGGGCTAGGTGATTGAGGATGTTTAGAAATGTGGTGTTAAAGTATTTGATTGCATTGTCAAGTGAGAGGTATTTGATGGGAGACCAGTTACAGGCTTTTAGGGCTTCTAAGAATTGAGTTGTGGGGAAGTTTTTCCAGGATCAGGTTTGTAGTGAGGAGGGAGGGCTATTAGCTTTTAGTTTGTGTCTAAGGATAAATGTAGGGTTGTGGTCACTGAAAGAGTCAAGCAGTATACCACACTCATGGGCAGTATTATGTTGATTTGTAAGGATTTAGTCTAATATGGATTCTCTTTTGGAAGACTTATCGATGGGATTAAGTGTATGTATGAACTGAGTGAAGTTATAAAGGTTAATATGGCTGGTAGTTGTTAGAGTGGATAGAGTTTGAGTCAATATTGATGTCACCTAAGACTATTGTTTCATGGGGAAGGGAGTGGGAAGCCCAGTGTAGGATGGATTCTACTGTGGTTATGTTATTGCCTGGGGGTATGTACATTCTGAATATGTTTAGATGTTTATGTTGGTTAAGGTGGAGTTAAGAGAAAATTGTTTCTGCATTTTTGGAGTCTGGGGAATCATATTGTGGAAGCTAAAGTTTTAAGCTGGTTTTGTAAAGTAGGGCAATACCACCACCTCTTTTGTTGGTTCTATCAGCCCTCAGAATATTGTATCCAGGTGGGGTTATTTGGTTATCTTTGATATGTGGTTTAAGCCATGTCTCTGTCATGAGCATTAGATCAAGGTTGTAAATGGAGATAGTGGAGTGAAGTTGGTCAACTTTATTCAACTGTGAATATTTAAGTTAAGGATTAATAAATCATTGGGTTTATGTTTAAATGAGAGCTGAGAATTACAGGTGTTTATTGAATGTATTATTGGGCTGGGACTGGGCAATACCTAAAGAAATCACTTTACCTCCAAGCAGTCAGTTATAAAAGTGAAATGAATTCAAGGACATTGCATACTGCTAAGCAATTAATACTTTTGTGGGTAATATTTGCACATTCAAAAGACCTCATATTGAAAAATATATGTATGTTTCAAACACGCACACACACACACACACACACACACACACACACACACACACACACACACACACACACACACACACACACACACACACACACACACACACAGACATTCTAACCACTACCACTATCATACATATGGCCACCACTTCCTTAGAAAGCTTCTAATGTGTCAATAATCTGCAGACAGTTCAAAGGCTCAGTCCATCACCACTAAAATTACCCCATTCATAGCTGTAGTAATGAGACATACACTTTCATAAGGCATTCATCTGTAAGATGAAATAAGTCTGCTTAAAGATGCCTATCAAAATAACAATGCCTCATAACAAGTATGCATTTCAGATATATAGTCATTTTGAATCAAAAACTACACTTGCACTGCTCATTCATATTAGATCTAATTTCATTCATTTATGCCTTTTCTAAAAACATTTTATTTTTGAGCTGTTACTGTCCCTTTAAGGAGGATAGTCATCAACAGTTTTTTTTCCATACATCCTGAATGGCTGACCTTAGTGAATCCTTGATAGGCAGCTCCAGATGCCTCTGCATGGGGGAAGGGGAGTTTATTTGATTTTTGTCAAATGTTAACAGTACAGAACAGTAATGAAACACAATAAAATACAAGCATATATATACTTAAATGAGAATAATTGTTTAAAATATATGAAATCCAATAAACCAAAAACCAGAACTGCAGAACATTAAAATTACATTAATTAATAACATAGTTTTTAAGAAAAAGCTATTAATAATAGTTAAACATGCAATAGATGGAGTGCACTAATTAAAATCCCAAACTGGCACAATAATGTTGTTAAAACCAGGCTTGATATATGAAGATTGTTATAAGTTTCTTTTAGTAAGTTCTATGCACCAGAATCTGGTTATTATCCAGGCTCAGATTGCCGTACAGATCGAAAGCACTGGAGAACAGCAATGGAAGCCTCCTGACAACTTTGAAAGTTGTCAAACACTTCCTGCTTCCATTCAAACAACACAAATGTGACAGAACAACTATAAAATGTGTTCATTGAATACATGTCTCCTTTGTTTCTAACTGCCATTTGTATGGCAAAGTAAAGTTTCTGACAGCTTTTAAAGCTGTCATGGCACATTGCATGTGTACACTTTTTTAAACTTGTATGAAATCATGGAGTATCTACTATTTTAATTTATCTGTTTAATATTCTAACAATAAATATTTTAGAATAATTACAAGTAAGCCTTTAGCATATCATAGCCAGACATCATATATTCCTCTTGCAGATGGAAGAACATTTTAGACAAAACTATTCTCTCTATCATCAATGTGCACTTAGCCTAACTCAGTAGTGCCTTTGATTTGTCTGTTGTTTGCATATTAGGTGTTTCAAATCTTGTTTATCCTATCCAGCATGCAAGAATAGAGATTCAGCTGAACACAATTTTTACATCACTATCATATCCTGACTATCTTTTACTAATTCAATTGTTGGAAGCCACCAAGCAAAAAAGTGACAGCTTTTCTCTAACAGGACATCAGCCGTTCCCTGAATGTATGCAACAACAACGTGCAGCATTCCATCTCATACCTCATGCTTAAGAGAACACTCAACAGAATCTCCTCTCTCTTCAACAGACATCAAGGCTTAGTGGATTTCTTTAACAGCTTGTTTAAATTTTTTAAGTCAATATATCAGTATAAATGCCACTTTGGTCCTTTCCTGGAAAAGGCTATAGTCAACCTGGTCAAGACAGAGTGTGTGTGTGTGTGTGTGTGTGTGTGTGTGTGTGTGTGTGTGTGTGTGTGTGTGTGTGTGTGTGTGTGTGTGTGCGTGTGTGTCTGTGTGTCTGTCATTGACTGTTTTATTGAGTTTTATTTGATATCTGTTCAATATGTAAGGCATTTGCTCCCTTTTTGGCTGCTAAAAATAGAAATTTCATTCAAGAGACTAAGAAATCTCGCAAGGAATTTTGACTGTGTTGACAGAAAGCTACTGTTTAATATGAATTCAGAGACAATACTCTTGTGTATAATTACCAGTGAAACTATACCCTGCTCATTCATTAAAAGCACTTTAAAGGAAAATGTATAAGTTGCAAAATCTAAAAGTATAACCCACAGAAAGAGAAACATGCAACTTTGCTTTGCCTCATATGTTGTTTGTGGTTTCAGCTTTTCCTGGTTAGGGGTTGCCACAGCAGAACTCCGGTCTGCTAATGATTGGCAGAAGATTTTTATGGTGCCAAGTTGCCAGCCTGATGCCCAACCTTCAGCGAAAGCATGCCCATTCACGCATGTCTTTCGAATGCCACTCAAAAGCAGGGAGGACATGCAGACTCCACACACAGAAGGCACTCCAGCCAAGAATCAAACAGGAGAACCTCTTGCTGTGAGGCAACAATGCTACTGCTGCACCACCGCGGCTTTTTGCCTCATATAAATTGAAGAAATTATTCTCATAAACTAATATACAGGGAGACACACACACACACACACACACACACACACACACACACACACACACACACACACACACACACACACACACACACACACACAGTTCTACTTACAATAATATTGAGGTGAAGCATAACATTTTATTACAATATGCTGCTGATCTGCGGCTTAATTTAAAGGAATGGTATATTTTACGAACCTAGAGTACGAGGCTAGTATCTATTTCATTTTTTACTGCTGCACACTTTACACTGCTTTAGTGGTAGCTGAAAATGAGACTGATTTTTAAAATATGAAAGCATACTGGAATGATTTTCAGGTATTCACTTTCTTGTTATTGAAATGTTGGTGGCACAGATACTAAAATAGTAGTCTTCAGTGATGATGAAGAAAATTAAATAACATTCATACAAAACAGATTAAATTGCAAGTAAACACTGGCAAGTAGCTCAGAATGTGAAATAACCTGCCTCAAGATAGAAGAGAAAATATTTTCTAACATATGAGTAGTGCAAGCAGGATCTGTTGGATGACAAACAGGAGGGGATGCCTTGTTTGCTGTAGCATAGACTAAATTCAGACCTTCTGAATCTAGCTTTGGTTGTATAACTTGAGCAGTAATCCAGACCATCTTTTTTTGGAGAAGGTTCCGCTGCACCCTAGTGGCAGGAGTGTGCAGTTAGAACTTGTCTGATTGAAGACTGCTGGAATGGGGTTCAATTTTTAGCTTTTCATTGGTTAATTTGTTTAAATCAGTTTGCTCATTTGCTACTGTTATATAAAAAAAAATACACTTTATGCATCGCTGCTTAGCTAGGGTTAAATTCTCCCCGGCGCCATAAAGTGTGCTCTTTAAATTTTCTCTTAAAACTAGCCAGCTTTTTTTAGTTTTAGCACTGACATCTGTTTCTCTGAGCTCAGCACTTGTTCAGAACTCAGTGAAAGCACTAAATAAGCTACAAATTACTACAGCAATCAACTTTCCTCACTTGTCTAGAGGAAAACAGTTTTTAGTACTTAATAAATAAGCACCTATCCAGGCATGTCTAAGGGTCAAATCCTGTTGTTTTCTCCTGTTTACTTGATGAATCTAGGCATCTTGGGGCAATGCAGCAATTGCCTCATGTACACAGACAACCCTGTCCTCCTACCACCCAACACTACAACCTGTGAGAGATACACTTATATAGCCAAACTGGAAGCAAAGCTCTCTTCACTGGAAGCAAAGCTCTCTTCTTGACTAGACAGTCAAGAGGAGAAGGTAAACTTTTGCACCACACCACACTCATCACATAGTCCCTCAAAACCTACACCACCAAAGCAGACACAGAAACACAAAACACACACCTACATTCGCAGAGGCTCTCAATAAAAATCTGCTCAAGCAACAGAGACATCCAAATCAGAAACACAAGCAACCTCCGCCCCCCCCCCTCAACACAACCCAAATGACACATAGCCCACAAACTCAGTGTGCCACTCAACCACAGCCCATAAGGCATAACAACGTACCCAACACTCTAGTTATAGGTGACTCTATAGTCAGGCACACTGATGTTCCACTCACAAGGGTAAACAAGGAGAAAGTTACTGTCAGCTGCCTGTTGGGTGCCAAGATCCACCACATAATGCAAGCACTCAGGTCACTCCACAAGTACAAATATGACTCTGTCATTGTCCATGTTGGTGTGAATGAGAGACAAGGAGGAGCTCTCCGACCTTGTACCCAGGCAGGTATGACCCTAGCCCTGAGTAGCATCCTGCCATCACCCAGAAGGATACCACAGTACAAGGACAAAATGACTGACTTCAGCAATTGGCTAAGCTTCTGGTGCCATTCTAAGGGGATCCAGTATCTGTCTGCCTGGGATGACATGATCAACAGACCATGATGCTTTGCCAGAGATGGCCTGCACCTGTCGCTCTTGTGATTCCGGATACTGGCTAAGGCTCTTGCCACCCCTATAGTGCCTTTTTTAGGCAAGGTCCAAATGACAAATTCACCACTGTAACAGGTACAAGCAAGCAAAATGTGAGGGTAATGCTACTCAATGCTAGAAGTCAAAACCTCAAAATGCATTCATTCGAGGCACTCCTTAAAATGAAGAACATCGACATCTGTGCAGTGACAGAGACCTGGTTCAAGGCTCCAGAGAGCACCCTTGCATTACCAGGCTATAATTCACACCACACCTTTCAGCCACCTAACCTGGACCAAAACACTAAAGGTAGAGGAGTGTCCATATTCATTAAGGATATCGACACCTCCAGGCTATCTGCTCAGCATAATGCATCTGAGATTATCCAAACGCAACTAACTCTGGGCAAGACTGCAACCCAAATTGTAACTTGCTACAGATCCCCACCATGCCCCAGGATTCCCACTCCTCAAATCTTGATACACTGGAAAATATCAGGGTACAACCCAACACCCTCATAGTGGGCGATTTCAACTACCCTACCATTAACTGGGAAAACTACTCATGTACCAACTCTTTTGCTCAATGTTTTCTGGAATTCATAAATTCCAACACCTTGGATAAACTTATTCACACCCCCACCAGAGGCAGCAGTATCCTAGACCTGGTCATTACCAACATGGGCGACTGGTGTTCTGCATCAGAGGTCAGTTCCTCATTGGTCAGATCCAACCACAAGCTAATCACCCTAGACATCCACATCCCACCTCCACCCCCCATTAGGGAAACCACCGTAAAAGATTTCTCCAAAGCCAACTTCAGGCTTCTTAAGACAGAAATGGCAAACTTCACGACACCCATGCAGATGGACAATAGAGGTACAACTGCTGAATCCTACACAAATGCACTTTATAAGCATTTAAACGAGTGCATGGATCATGCTATCCCTAACAAAACCAAGATGCTATCCTCCAAAAAAAGGAAACCAATCTGGTAGTCCCCTGCAATAAACAAACTCTACAACAGAAGAAAGAAACTGTTGCAAAAAAGAGTAAAATCCCATGATTGGAGGAACTCCCTGGTCAGCCTCAGTAAGAAGCTGAGATCCCTCATAAAATCCTCCAAAGCAAGTTATGAAAACAAAATCGCCACTGATTCTAAAGTCAAGGAAAACAAAGCATTCTATAGCTATGTCAAGAATCTCAATGGCAATACTCAGATCTGCTCTGAGTTACAGCACAATGGCACTAAATATACAGAACCAAATGATACTGCCAACATCCTGGCAGATAGGTTCAGTGCTAACTTTACCCCTCTCTCACCCCCTAAAGGGCCTATCTCTATACCGGAAGAATGCAAATTCCTGTAATCATGGATGCCAGGTAAAAAACACATTTTCCAAAGCCAGGAACACAGCATCCATGGGCCCTGACAACATCCCAGGCTGCATTCTACATGAACTACAGAATGAACTGGCACCCCACCTAAGCACCATGTTCAATCATAGCCTTACCTCAGGCTTTGTGCACACTGAATGACACACAGCAATGGTTATCCCACTCCATAAAGGGGGAGCCACCACAGATCCCGGGAACTACCGCCCCATTAGCCTAACGAGCCTGGTCTGCAAGGCCATAAAACATATCATCATGGAACTTATAAACAAAGACATTTGTAATCTCCAAACTCTGGACACCACACAGTTCAAGTTTGTAAAAGGCAGATCATGTCTCCTAAACCTGATAGACTTCTTTGAAGCAGTCACCAAAGCCGTAGATGAGGGTAAGGTGGTTCACACAGCCTATCTAGATCTCGCCAAGGCTTTTGACACCATCCCCTACTCTGGAATTATAGATAAACTCACTAAACTAGGTATAAGTCCCTATGTCATAAAATGGGTTGCCAACTGGCTCACTGACAGAACCCACACTGTGAAAGTAGCAGACTCCAAAACCGACTTCAGACCAGTGACAAGTGGAGTACCACAGGGTTTAGCCCTGGGTCCTCTCCTATTTGGTATCTACTTTTCTGAAGTACAGGCTAACACAGAAGGTCTTTGGCCAATGAAGTTTGCAGATGACTGCAAACTAGGAGGCATAATAGAAACTCCTAATGATGTGGACATCCTACAAAAGGGCCTCACTGAGACAGATGCCTGGTGTCAAGGCCATGGCCTCAAGCTCAATGCCAAAAAGTGCATTGTCATCCCTTTTGGTAAAAATTCTGTACCCATGAACTACCACATAGGTGGTAGTCTACTTAACAGAGAAAGTGTGATAAGAGACCTTCGGACACAGGTGGACAGTAGTCTCTCCTTTGATAATCACATTGCCACAGTAGTCAGGAAATCCTTCTATGTGGCACACCTCATCACAAAAGGTTTCTCATCCAGGAAAAAAAGAGGTCATTGTTCCTCTCTACTCATCACTCATTAGACCCATTATAGAGTACAACGGCCCTTTTGGTATGTACCTCACAAGACATCTACAACAACTGGAAAGGCCACATAAATACCTCACAAATAAGATTACTGGCCTCAAACAGATGCCCTATGCAGACCATCTCAAAAAACTCCAGCTTTACTCCGTCGCATATCGCCTACTCAGAGGCGATCTCTACCTAACATACAAAGTTATGTCAAACCCAGAGCTGTTGGACATGCTCCACTTAAAGAAATCCCAGTCCCACCAAGCTACATGCTCTAGGGACCTACACCTTCTCATCACAATGAACAGAACATGCTGGAGGGATAGATTCCTGTCCCAGAAACTTCCCATACTCTAGAACAAACTACCTATCTATATCAAACAAAGCTCCTCATTAGCACTTGTCAAGAAAAATCTTGATTATTGGATGGGAAATAGGAAATTCACCCCAGGGATCATGTCTGATGCTCTGCTCAACAGGGGCATAGGAAATTAATTTTCTTGGGTGGCGAAAGCCTGGGTACCTTTTTGGCTAGGCTTATATAGGCCCTACGGCCAATAGCCTAGTACCTACCTATAAACCTATGAACCTATGAAAATGTAAGCCATAATCATTTTAACAATTTTTATTTTTTGTAGTCTATTCATAGCCTACATAATTGCAAATTATGTTTAAGTATACTAATTCCAGTTTAGATAAATATATTATGAATATAATTTCTTAAAAATGTATTATTAATTTATCTTTATCTTATAGATATAACATAAAATGAAAACACCTTATTAGTTACAATGACAGTCCCCAGGATTCAATAAAGTCCATGTATGCTCTGTGTAAGAGTCTACATTGAATACATCTATGTATGGTGCTATGGTTCCCCCTCAGCAGTGTGGCAAACATATTAATTATGGTGTGTGCCTAATGGAGGTCACAGTAACATGGATACTGAATCCGTGTAAGACTTATGATGCAGCCACATATCTTTCAGCCCATCCACCTGGCTGAAAGGTGTACAAGAGATTTAATTTTTTTAAAATTGTAGCTTAATTATTTTTTTTTTGTATTTATGTGCTTGTTTGTGCGGTGTGGCATGTTGCTTGGCTGTGCTTAGCTTTGTGCACATATACATCAGACAGCCACTAGATGTCTAAAGATGGAAACTAGATGCATTCAATGTTAATAAATATATATCTATCTATCTATATATATATATATATATATATATATATATATATATTTTTTTTCTTTTTGTTCTTGTTTACATGATGCAGCACATTGCTGAGCTAGGCATAGAGATGCGTACTTAAGCAGTAGACATCCGCTAGACAGCTAAAAATAGAAACCAGATGTATTCAGTTGTTGTAGGTCTGCTGTGCTTAGCTACACTTACGAGCACATTCACAGTATATTTGAAGATATTCAAGTTCCCTTTGCTATCCCAGTGGCTAGATAGGCTGAGTCATGATCTACAATATATCAGGTCCAGGGTTTGAGTCCTTTCTTTTAATGCTTTTTACATATAGTGCTGTGAAACTGTGTTAGGTGACTGAAATATCATTGATTTTAAATTAAATAATTGTTACATTTAGAAACATTTAGAAAAGCTGCACAATGCTAAGCAGAGCTTAAACATGGTCAACATTTTTTTTCAGTTTGCGTGTTGCTAAGCTTTACTTAAACATGGGTTGTGAGAGTTTGCATGATGCTAAGCGATGTGGCGCTTTTTTGAAAGTTACAGTATGATGTGCAAGGGAGGGATTGCAGCCTATATAAAGACCAATAGGTTGGAATTTCACATCATTCCTTGGAGCCTGACCTTGACTGTGGGAATGGCTGCATGAATTGGAGAGGGAGTGCGTTTTCGGGCACAAAACTGGGGTGTGCAGGAGTCCAAGGTTTTTATTGTTCTCCTGGTAGGGCAATATGGACCCTGGCTGCTGTAGGGCAACTACGAGAACTCAGAGTGCAAGTCTGAGGCCTGGGTTCATTTGGCCAGGGACCCTAACCAGTGCTACTGGTATCCCCCACACTGTTGAGCAGTGTTGTCACCACTATAATGACCTGAAATTTAGGAAGAGGGGAACCTTGGACATATAGGTCCAAGACACTAGGGAAGGGCACACCCCACAGATATGCAAGCATGTTTTTTAATACTTTATAAATATACAAGCTGAATCTGTGCAAAACTGGTATGCATAATGGTTAGCTTCTCTTACCACAGCTGCAGAAGAGAGGGCTCGCAACATACAGTCCCATGCTGAAGTTTGGCCAGGATGAGGCAAGCATGTGGTAAGTAAGGAAATCATCAAAGTAATAACTTAATGCATAACTTAATAATACAGTAAAGTAAATAAAGATTTTGCAGTCTTAACAGTCAGGTATGAAATATCTGTGACATCCTACATCTTTATCGATATGTCAATGCATATCTGAAATGGTAAAGCAAATTAAAACAAGTAAGCATGCAGTACTGTGTAGCATAGCTTCCAGCCATCAGTTAATGCTGTGGTCTACTTAGATTAAGAGTCACTGTTCTGGTCTTGTCATTGTTTGAAATATGTTGTAGGTTGCGCTCAATAAATGAACAGGGTATATGAGTAAGTTAGCAGAAGTCCTAGGCAGCTATCCATGTGTGTATATGCCAGATCTGAAGCAAAATTAACCAATAAAGTTTAAATGGAGATGGTGCTTTGAGAATTACATTTTTCAAATAAAGTGGTCAGTATTCCTGTAGTCATTGCTTGTGGGTTCCAATCCCACAACAGACACAGCTATGCATCTGTGTAAATGTGCAGTTATATACAACACAACTCAATAAAAGTTTTAAAGGGAATGGTGATTTCATAATTCATGATTTTCAAATAAAGTGCTCAGTATTCCTGTAGTCACTGTTTGTGGTTCTAATCCAACACCAGCCACAGTTATGCATGTGTAAATATACAGTTTCACACAGCATGACCCAATAAATGTTTTAAAGGGGATGGTGCTTTCATAATTCATGATTTTCAAATAAAGTGCTCAGTATTCCTGTAGTCACTGTTTATGGTTCTAATCCAACACCAGCCACAGTTATGCATGTGTAAATATACAGTTTCACACAACATGACCCAATAAATGTTTTAAAGTGGATGGTGCTTTCATAATTCATGATTTTCAAATAAAGTGCTCAGTATTCCTGTAGTCACTGTTTGTGGTTCTAATCCGACACCAGCCACAGTTATGCATGTGTAAATATACAGTTTCACACAACATGATCCAATAAATGTTTTAAAGGAGATGCTGCTTTGATAATTCATGATTTTGCAGTGAAGTGCTTAGTGTTCCTGTAGTCACTGCTTGTGGTTTATAATCTGACACCAGACACAGCTATGCATGTGTGTAAATGCATGATTTCACACAACATGACTCAATAAAAGCTTAAAGCAGATTGTGGTCTGAAAATGTATTGTTTAAAATAAAACATTCAGTCATCCTGTAGTTACTGCTTGTGGGTTCTAATCCCACAGCAGCCAACTGAGACATGGCCAGCTGTCAAGTGTAATCAATGTACATGAACATATCTCTCAACTGTCATGGTTTTTGCAGAATGTAATTACTACTGCCCCAAATTTGTTATCAGAACACCTTGCTACTAATGTATGAGCACACTATGTAAAAATGTTCCCTGTCAATGTGCCTTTGTACCACCATTTTGTATAGCTTGGCCCATAATGTCTCATGCTAACAGTTTGAGAGCTATGTACATGCAACATCATCTATACAATAAAAGTAGTCAGTGTTCTCACAAGTGAAATCTAACATATCTAGAAGTATATAGTAGTAGTCTGTGTAGTTATATTATCTGTCAAGTAACTAATGTTATTTTTTCCTCTCTCACCCCACCCCTTCTTTTCCTTTATTTATTAATTATATTTATTATTATAATTTGATATTGCCATATTATTTGTAATTAACTCTTATGTTGGCCTTAAGCATAATTTAATATTGCTTTGCTGATAAAAAACTTTCATTTATGTTAGTTATTGTTGAGTTCCTCATTGTATTCTTTTAAATTTCTTTCCACTTTTATTGTTTTCTCTTAGGTTATTAATTACATTTGTTTGGTTATGTTTATTTTTTCTTATGTTTATATTTAATTTTCCACAGTGCGACAAGGTAGGCTGGTTCCCGGTGAGATACCTACCTTGGCTCCCCAGGCTGCGGCACTGGGGCCCTGCACATCTAGGCCACAGCCTGGTGTCATCATCTCTGCTGCCCTTGCACTACCTGGTACATCGTGTAGTTCCACTCCACAGGTGGGGGTGGTCCCCCCTCTGGGAATGGAGGTGGAGGGGGTGCTCTTGACACCCACAATGTACTGCCAGGCATGGTTTGTGGCCTGCTGCACCAAACTGTTGGTACATGCCTATGCTGGATGGAGAGCATGCTGTCCATCCTGGTGAAGCAGTCTGACCCCAGGCACTGACGTTGACCTCTGCCTTCACAGGAACAGTGATGGTTCAGAGCTGACAGTCCCATGGGTGAGGACTTGAGTCATACTGCTACTGTGTCTGACATCCATGAGACTGGAATTCCACATCCTCCCCAACAAAGGTGTTCAACCCCCCTCTTTTGTCACACACCAACCCTGTCTGCTGTCTTTTCTGATTTGTTTGTCTGCAAAAGCTTTCTCATCTTCCCTACTTACCTTCCCCACATGTACCTATGTCCCTTCACCAACATTCCACTCTCACCTTAAAAAAATGTGCATCTGCCCCCCAAAAAAAAAAATATTGTCCCATACATAGATCTCCATTTCACACGTGTCCACTGGACACACTTAATTTGGTCCAATTGACTTGACAACACACTTATGTTGTCCTCACCCCTCTCTCTGTGGGTGACAGTCCAAATTCAGCTAAACAAATTATTAAAGTGTGCAGTTGTTGTTGTACAAGAAATGAAAAGCTATGGTTCTTTCCTACACCCTTGCTACACGTATCTATCTGACTTTCACTATGTTTTTCCTACTGTTTGCACCCCATTCCACAATTTTCCTATCTCCCTATTTTTCTTTTCTTTAAAGAATTTTTGCATGATGCTGCACAATGCGCAACATTGCTAAGCTAAGCTAAATGGCGGTATGTTGATATATGTACTTGAAAAAATAGTAATCACATTCAGAAATTACACCAGCACCCTATTGTGAACCCAGGAGCATTGCATCTGCAGAACAGTGCCTCAACCCTCCAAGTCACACAACTGTTAATTAACACAGGTGTTGTAAGCAAAACAGAGTAATTCTGAAGTTCCAGTCATTAAGCATGTTTATGCCATGCTGCACATCGTGACACATTGTGCAAATCAACTATAAGATTAATAGAAACATAGGAGTGTAACTGGGACTCTGGTAGAGAAATACATCACTATAAAGCTATACACATAAGAATAGATGTAAGTGAGGTATCTAACAACAGGTAACTGTGCAATTATATCCACAACATGTAAAAATACACCTGCTACATGAGTAATAGAAAATAGGAGTTTAACTGTGTCTCTGGTAGAAATACATCACTACAAAGTTGTACACATAATAATAGATGTTACTGAGATATGTAACAGCAGCCAAGTGTGCAATTATATCTACATCTAAAAATAACTCAATCTGTCAAATGCTATGAAAACATTAATTTTTGGTCCACATGGTCCTGGGTTCAAATACAGCTATGTCTAACATTTAAAATACATGTATGTGTACATCGCCAGTATATATTCTGATATGTATGACTGTCTCATCACCTATTTATCTATCCAAAGTAGTACAGTTTGAATGCCTTTTTTCTAAATAATGGCAGTCAAAGGCCTACAGATAGGACCACATTTAAACTATTCCTATTACAGCACTAGAAAGTGCATAGAATGTCAGGTCATGCATCAATATGAATTCCAGAGGATTTTCAAGTATGTAATTCAAATGAGGCCCAGTCATCTCAGACTGCAGCTCACAATGATTTGCTAGTGATATTATAGACAACCACAGTGACACAAGTTACATAGATATATGGAGTTTGTGCCAGAAGCAAGGGTTGCTAGCACACGTTCCAGATGATTACCATGACATAAGACATGACTTGGCAGTTATCTGACTGGTTGACATAATGGTTAATGTACACCCAACCTTGTTCTAGGATACAAGCATGTTTCCCTTTAGTCTGTTAATGATATCTTTGGCTAACATACTTACCTTAAACATATACCTTACTTTACAATAAGATGGGTTCTGTCAATCAGGCTCTGGCTGTACAACAAGGCTGACACAGATCATACAGTTACTTTTAAGTGTTGCTGCCTTGCACATTCTGCAGCCTTTCTAACTATGCCTATTTCCTGCAGCAGCTTCAGCCTGTAGCACACATCTGTATGTAACAAGTACTGCTACAAACATTCTCTCTGTGCTGACATAATCCCAAACCAATAGTTTCCAACCCAAAATGTGAGAAAGGGGATGGAATCTACATTGAGGCCTTATATTTTACTGAGTAGTTGCATGGGATTGGCTGATTATACTGCAAATCAGCTGTGTATGCTACATTTAGCATTACCAAACCACAGATTGGTTTAGAGGCAATCATCTGCTACTGAAAACCATCTTAAAAAGGGAAACACCTAGCTAAGGGAACCATTGTTACGTGAGTTAGTTTGTATGGTTAACTCGTTCCCACAGTACTCCTTTAGCTGTATCTGTCAACAGAGAAGTTTTGTATTGCATCAGGTATGTAACTATTTTATTCTCAACATGATGTATATGTTTGAATATACTTAGGGGGAATGGGGATTACATCAGTAAGCATTTCTTAGAACTGTACTGATGACATGCCAGTGATTTGCAGCTGTATTACACCTATAGAGGATGTAAGGTACAGTAAGGGTTTAATGCTCTGTATTAACTAGGTACACAGGCCTCCTAAATACTTCCTTTGTTAGCAGCTGTAGTAGTACCCTGCTATTTTGTTGGCATTGTTGTTTATACATATGTTATGGGCAGGGGTTTCCCTGCTATGGGGCACACTACAAAATAGACTCCTGTGTTTGTTGTGTGATCATATTTGAGTATCTGTCACATCACAATCAGCAGTGGGTTACTATTGGTACTATCCTAATTGCTTCCACAACCTTTGTATGTTTGGCACACTGTTGATTAAGAGATGTGTAATCAAGCAGGGAATGCCAATAAGCTTCATTTATTGCTGTATCTCTACATACTATACTCCCACATATGTGATCCTGACATGTGATCTCATTTATTTGTATTTCAGGAGATATGCATGCCATATGCTGTCCACCTTTCATTGAGGCAGAAAACAACCTTATTATTGATGCCTTGAGACAACAACACTGAGTCCTGCTGTTCAGAAGGAGGGAAAATAAACAAGAGTATACAGCCTTGTGAGAAGAACTGGCGCACAACATTAATGCTGTGAGTCACCAGAATTGCACATATGAGCAGGTGCGACACCGTGCCACCAGCATGATAAACTTGGCATGCAGACATTCAGTGGACTTGGCCAGGGATCATTAGGTCACTGGCGGAGGGCCTGCAGTAGAACAACCTCTGTCAGCTTCTGAAGAATTCCTGGTGAACCTTGCAATACAGGACAGCTCCCAGGCATCCCTCACCCAATATCTCATGGATGTAGGTGCAACCATTTCCATTCAAGAGGAGTGTTCAGGTATGCTTAGTTGGATTAGCACTGGAATGCTGTAGCATTCAGCTTGTCAGGGTGCACATAGTCTTAAGAGGGTATCAGATGTTTTGGGGGGAGAAGGTTAGCTGCAGTTTTCAGCTTATGCACAGTTTGTGACCCACATACCTGTTAACATAGCAACTAATGTAAATGTGTACATTACCTCTCCCTCACATTTTTCCAGAACTGTCAGGAATAGGAAGAGACTGTGCTCCTGCTGCTAAGTACAAAGCTGTGTTGTTAGAGATGTAGATTTAATTTACTGTATTTGCTCAAGTGTCATCGCAGGCCTGTTGCCTGGATTGATGCACTGTCTGCACGATTGACAACTGTACAGATAGTTTCTGACTGTACATAGTTTGGACTCTTGCACGTGCCTTGTAAGTGTGACCACAGTGACTGATTTGACAGTACTTTCAGGATATTACAGATTGCCACAACTGTCAACTATGCAGAGTTTTGCAGAAGGTCAACAGTGTGCATCATTTATGTTTTGCTCATGAGATTCCTGTTTGAAGAACATTTATTTCCAAATGGTTACAGATGTGGGTTAGAAAATAATGTCCCCATGTCCTACTATATGAGGTTGTGGGTTATACAAGTGTGTAATAGTAACAGCAGTGTATACAGCTTGACATATATTGCAACATAGTACTGCAGAGCATAGTAGCACAGGTATTAATATAATGCTTTTCCCTTTTTATCACAGGTGACCATTGAGGTTGGTCTTTGTCCCCTTCACAACTTGATGTCAGTGTCTTTTCAGACTCTGATGATGATGATGGTGGCCAAAGTAAAGCACAGCTGGGGGTTGCAGGGGCTGCATCTGACATAGAGGTTGACATCCTTTGTCCACCCTCATTATCACTGTACACAGTCAGTATGCCTACACATACCCAATCCCCTGTGGCCACAGGTATTGGACAGTCAGAGTGTGGGGAAATTGAACAGAGAAGTGTAGCTACTGTGGCTGCAGTGTAGACACTGGCCATAGCCAAACAGTTGGCAAGGTTCCACATAGGAAGATTGACAGAGTTGCTCATAGGAGGCTTACTGTCCCTCCACCACCTGTTGCAGGTTTCTCATCTCATGTCACTTGGCATATGTTTAGGGCCATCATGGGGGCACAGGCACATTCAGAAAAGAACTTCAGATGAATGCTCAGGGTTATGGATGCAGCGCAGTTTGACATCTGCGACTGTCTCCAGTGGATTGTTGATACACTGGATTGGTGCACTGATGCAGTGGAATGACATTGGTCTGAGGCAGATCACACACACTATCTTCCTTGGAACACACATTGTCTGTGATGGAACATCTAGTTGGAGTTGAACATCGGCCTCATGGATGTAGGTCAGCAACAATATCTGATGAGATTCAACGTGGCCATGCACAATCACGCTCCCATAGTGGCAGTACATCCAGCTCTCCAGAGGGGAGTGTGCTGTCCACACCAACATGTGATAGGCCATGGGCTCATAGTCCTGGGTGTTCCCATGGAGGACATGTTCCCAGCAGACAGCAGTCACCCTCAGATAGTAGCAGAGCATCTGACCTTTGGAGTGGAGGTGCTAGTACAATTTCTGGCAGAGCCAGTTCACATGTTCGGGGGAGGAGATGATGAACTGTCAGCTCTACCATGTACGACTCACAGCTGTCCAACATACAGGCAAGCAGGGCAAGCACTGAGCTTGGCTGTATGCATGCAGACACTCACACATCACTGTCACATTCAGGTCACCTACAGACACACATGCCACATTTCCATGGTCTATTCTGCCTGCATTTCTTCCTGATTCACACATAAGCTTGATAACATATTGGGTCAGCCTAGACCACCTGCACCCCCACACAACACCCTGTGCATGTGATGATACTTGTGCCACATCCCTCTCATCTTTCTCATGGATGAAGGGAAATAAACCTATGTGTCTGATGCACAGGGTGACAATCTATATTAATATGAATTTGTTTCATCAAATGTTACATTTAACCTGCTACTTGATCTGTTCCTGTTCAAAATTTGTATGTTGTCATTTATATCAACTATACCATAATAGTGTGTGTCTACGTTATGATGGGTGGTGCTGTAATGGCTGTGTGGTCACACAATGACAGGTGTCACATGGAAATGTTTATGTGTCACTTTCAGGACTGTGTAGGACATACCTATGGGGACATATCTACAATCAACCCATCAGCGTCAGAGCACAGAATTGAATGTCAACACAGAATAACTGTATGTCTGTGTCAACCACGTCTGGAGAACATTTGTGTTAGTGTGGGATTTAATGACAGCTCCTCATTTGCATGAAGTCAGCAATGACTAGAATGTTGGATTGTGTGTCAGCTTGACTTATAGGCTCATAGGTTGTTCCTTCATGACATGTAGCTCTATGTGTTGATATGTGTGTTGTTTTCGCAGAGTGCATAATGGACTGCTGAG
Organism: Protopterus annectens; assembly: GCF_019279795.1. Lineage (NCBI taxonomy): Eukaryota > Metazoa > Chordata > Ceratodontiformes > Protopteridae > Protopterus > Protopterus annectens. Next base: position 1,077,394,297 of record NC_056741.1, read on the forward strand.
GGTATTTGTTATCTGGACTTTATCTACAAGGTTTTTGTGACTTATGTAGGTTACATCTCAGTGCCTCAGCTCATGTCTGCTTTAGATTTTGTGCGATGGCTGCAGTGTTTGTAGCACTGGCTACCTTATTGACATTAGGAGTACTTTTATGTGAGAGCTTTGCCTCCAGTGACATTGTGTATATTGCATCTCTCACATACCATATCAGTTTGTTTGATAATGAAGTGGTTGTCGGCAAACATGGCATGATTTCCACATTGCCTCTGGATGCCCATATCCACTAGTGTGGTAAAGGTCACAGTGGAAATCCTCATATCCATGACAACGGATCCTTTATTATCGAGTAAACAGTTGTATTGAGAATATCACTCAATGTCACAAGTATATGTTCTGCAACTATGGGACAATGCTTGACAGTGCATGCTGGTTGTCCTGTGTGCAACTCAGTATTAGAGTTAATGCCATCATGGTTTCCAATACAAATGCCACCCAAGGTGTCTGGTTCTGTACAGAACACTGACAAACACTGGAGGGGAAACTAATACCTGCATCCTGTAAAGTTAAGGATGGTGTAGTTAGGCAGTTGTTCTGAAATTACACACTAATCAAGCAGTGCATACTGGAAAAGAACAATTACCTTATGAGGAATGCTGGAAAGAGGGGAGTCACCTGAATTGTTTCTGCCTTGCTACCACTCCTTGTGGTCTCCACACAGTCTCACTGTGGTGGGATACAAAGCTCCTGTTCTTTGTTTCTCACCAGAAGCAAAATGTTAGTACCAAGCTCAAGATAAGAAGTGGGCCACTGCCTGTTTGTTGATCCACACACTTGTCACACATGATGCAATGCTTTGTAGCCTTGTTGTAGCCTTTTTCAGGTAGATGCCTTAATTAGCAACCAGACCAATAATTTGATGTTTGCATGTTTTATGTCTTGAGGTCTGAGGCTCAATGCATTTGACTAGGGTACTGACATGATGGTGATTAGGAGCACAGCTGCTGCTTCACAATATAAGGTTAAGTTTCAGGTGACATAGATGTCAAAGGTTGCTCTATCAAGCACCACAGCAGCAGTGATCCATGTTAGGTGACAGTTTCACAGCAATTCATGCAGCCTGGCCTTCAACAGCATAATGGTGTTGATCTGCATGACATGGATATGAATTCTACTGCAGATGAGTGGCCACCTTTGGGCAATGTCTCTGTCCCTCCCACATGTCCTACGTATGTCATACTGTACATTTATGCTCCCAGAACACTAAACTATGTTCCCACATCATTTCACACAACATACATTTGCTGTCTGGTTGTTTGACAGATATTGTAGACTTGCAAGGCTAAAGTAATGACAACAAAGTTGGACAAGTTTTCTGTGCATGCACGGACATGCACATGTTCACTGCAAAGAGTGCCTATAGAGAGAGAGAGAGAGTTTTTGGCTGTGAACCCAAAGGGTGTAGCATCATGACCCCTACTTTGCTGAAATTGTGCATTGTCACATTTGTAAGCATGCTATTGCGACTATGCCTAATAACAGGATTATGGCTCACTGAAGTGCCGAAAGCCTGGCAAAGCATTTTACTTAATCTACCATGCTATCCCACACTGTCAGGTACTGTTTTACCTTAGAATTACACCATAAAGATAATAACATGTTACATGTAAGCATCTATCAGGCCACTGCCTAACCATGGCCTGATGTGATGTATAGACAAGCAATAATCTCTTACTAATGGCATTATCTATGACTGTTGCAGAGATGTGGACAGTGTCCCCAAACCTCTACTCCTACTCCATAGAAACATGTGTGAGAGATGCATCTACATTAAAAACCTGGAATCCATTCTTTATCACACAGTTTTCAGGTCATATGACAAGGAGCGGGGTGCCATCATGCCCACCTCACCTCCTACTCCACCCAAACCCACATCACACATACCTACATATGTGGAGGTCCATACCAGAAACTTACCTAAAACACCAGACACCTCACTAACAGAAACACAAGCAATATACACATAATACTGCATCTGCAGAACATAGTACACATAATAGCTAATTTACCACTGTTTCACTGGTCAAGCCCTTACCGCAAAACACAAATTGAAACATATTAGTCATAGATGATTACATTGTGGGTCACATTGATGTCCCTGCCACCAGGCTATATGAGGTAAAGGTCACAGTCAGCTGTCTGTCAGGTGCCAGGATATGGCATATCACAGATACAGTCAAATCTGTCAAGAACAGGTACTGTTATGACTACATCATAGTTCCTGTTGTTGTGTAAAACTTGAGATGTACCTCTCTGGACTGTGTAATGACAGACATGACTGAGTTCTCACACTATGTGTCTTAGGCAGGTATGCCCTTCACCATCAGTTGTATTTTACCTTCACCTAGGATGATGCCTCAATACAAATAGAAGATGATTTACTTCAATAATAGGCTTAGCATTTGGTGTCAGTCTAAAGGGATCAACTATCTGTCAGCCTGGGATGACATGCTCAACAGACCTCTATGCTTTGCCAGAGATGGTCTTCCTCTGTCACCTTTTTTAGGTAGTGTTTTAAGGACAAAATTTCCATAGTAAAAACCCCATGTACAAACAACATCAAGATTATGCTACTAAACACTATAAGTGTCAACAGGAAACTGCACTCACTGGAAGCTGTCCTCATCATGGAACAAGTAGACCTTTTTACAGTCACAGACACCTGGTTCAAGGCTGTGGAGAGCACCACAGCAATACCAGGCTACACCTCCTTCCACACGTGCAGACCTCAGACTGAAGGCATGCAAACTAATGGTGGGGATGTATAAATATTCATTAAGGATGCATACACACCCACATTGGTTACACAGTATGATTCCATGAATACACGTCAGGTGCTATTGACTGTTTGTGGGGCATGTATTCAAGTCATTGCCAGTTACAGGAGCCAATCCATGAATCAGGACACCCACTATGCTGATTTGGATCTACATGAGTCTATCAAGATACATCTGGGCACCATGGTTTGGGGTGACTTTTACTCCCCACTGAGTGGGTAGAATACTCATGCTCCAACTCATTTGCCCAAAAGTTATTCAACTTCATTATCTCCAATACCCTGGACCAGCTGGTTGACACCCCCACAAGGGCAGCTAACATACTGGATTGGATGCTTACCAATATGGGTGACCACTGTAGCACCCTTACTGTGAGATCCTCCCTGGTGAGATCTGATGACAAATTGGTCTCATTCAAATTATGCATCACACCTGACACCCCCCCCCCTGCAGCAAATACACTAAAGACATTCACCAATCCAGATTATAACTTTGTATGGGACAGTATAAATAGCTTCACTGGACCTACTCCCTCAGATGTAACTGGCAACTATGCCAAGCTCTACAACAATGCTTTATACAAACACCTGTATAACGGCATTGACTTAGCTGTACATGACATGAGCACAAAAAGCTCCTCATGGTGAAGCAAACCTGCCTGGTGGACAACTGCCAGTAATGGGCTTTAGAATAATAGGAAGACATTGCTGTCTAAGGGTAGGAGGGAAGGAGCCCCCTTAAACTGGAAACGCTCCCACCTCAGGTTAACTAGCAAATAAGTGTTGTGAAGTACTCCAAAACAAAGTATGGGTCCAAATTAGCCTCCTCCATGAAGGACAACCACAACGAATTCTATAGTTACATCTGTAACCCAAAAAGAAAGGCACTCATCTGTGCCAAACTCATGGCTAATGATACCTCACATACAGTACCTGTTAACATAGTTAACCTGTTGGCTGACAGGTTCTGTGAAACCATCACTCCCCTTTCTCCACCACATGTACCCAATGACATCCCTATCACCTGCTGCCTACATTGTATCTCTAAAGACCAGGTCCAAAATGGCCTCTTTATGGACAAAAACACAATACACTACAGTAGGCTGTCTCCCAGATTATAGGTTCATATGTTCGTACTAGGCTACCTGCCCTAGGGCATTTATAAGCCTAGCCAGAGTGTGTGTGGCTTTCACCACCCCTTAGGATGAGAATACTACGCCCTTTTAGGGTTTAGTTTACTGTGCCTCTGTCTAGTAGTGACACAGAGATGACCCCCAGGGTAAACCTATGATCTCCCATCCACTCGTCAAGATTTCTCTTGAATAGAATCAGTGAGGGGCTCTGCCTAACATGGACTGGGGTTCTATTCCAGAGTGTAGGGAGCCTCTGGGTTATGAATCTGTCCCTCCAGCACGTCCTATTTATTTCTGTGTTGAGGTTTAAGTCTCTTGCTCTTGTGGCTCTGATGGATTTGGATTTTCTGAGGTGGAGCATGTCCATTAATTCCGGATTGGACATGGCCTTGTACGTCAGGCACAGATCACCTCTGAGTAGGCGTATGCACTGAATAGAGCTGGAGTTTTTCAGTCGGGCAGCATATGACATATGTTTAAGACCCTTTATCCTCTTGGTGAGGAACTTTTGGGGTCTTTCCAACTACTGCAGGTGTCGGGTGAGATACATCCCAAATGGGGCATTGTACTCAATCATTGGCCTGTTAAGAGAAGAGTACAGGGGCACAATGACCTCTCTTGATCTAGATGTGAAACCCTTCATGATAAGGTGGGCAATATAGAAGGTCTTCCTAACCACTTTGGCAATGTGAGTGTCAAATGAGAGGTTACTGTCAACCTGGGTCCCTAGGTCCCTGATTACCTCTTCCAGATTTAATGGATTACCACCTATGTGGTAATTTGTGGGTACCTTGTTTTTCCCAAAGGGTATGACTGTACATTTTTTGGCGTTCAGCTTAAGGCCATGGCTCTGGCACCAATTAGCTGTTTCTATGAGGCCTCTCTGAAGGATGTTTGTGTCCGCTGGAGTATCAATTATGGCGCCCAGTTTGCAGTCATCTGTGAACTTTGTCAGCCACAATCCTCCTATGTTTGCCTGTACCTCGGAAAAATAAATGCCGAACAAGAGGGGTCCCAGGACTGAGACCTGTGGGACACCACTTGTGACTGGCTTAGAGTCTGACATAGCTCCAGCAACTCTGACCCTGTGGGTTCTGTCCTTGAGCCAGTTTGCAACCCATCTTGTGACATATGGGTTTACATTTAAGCTGGTGAGTTTGTCTATGATGCCCGAGTGGGGTATTGTGTCAAAGGCTTTTGCAAGGTCAAGGTAGGCTGTGTGAACTGCCTTGCCCTCATCAATGGCCTTAGTGACTGTTTCAAAAAGTCGACCAAGTTCAAAAGGCAGGATCTGCCCTTGACAAAGCCAAATTGGGTAGGATCCAATGTCTGTAGGTCCCCAATGTCTTTGTTTATGAGTTCCATAATGATCCTCTCCATAGCTTTGCAGACCAGGCTCATCAAGCTTATGGGGCGGTAATTTCCAGGGTCCGTAGAAACACCACCTTTGTGAAGTGGGACCACTGTTGCCATACGCCACTCTTTGGGTACGTATCCTGTAGTAAGGCTAAGATTAAACAGCAGCCTTATGTGTGGATTTAGTTCCTCTTGGAGTTCATGTAGCACACAGCCCGGGACACTGTCCGGTCCCACTGATGCTGTGTTTTTAGCTTTAGAGAGGGCAGCTCTCACCTGGGCATCTGAGATGTTAGGGAGGCTACACTCTGCTGGGATAGTTATTTCTCCTTTTGCGGGGGAGGGGGAGGAGAAATTTGCACTGAGCCTGTCTGCCAGAATGTTGGCAATGTCAGTGGGTTCAGTGTATTTTGTGTCATTTTGGACTAACTCTGAGCATATCTGGGAGTTTCCATCCAGGTCTCTAACATAGCTAAAGAAGGCCTTGTGATTGTCTTTTGTGTCTTTTGCGATTTTTCTCTCAAAGTTGGCCTTGGATGATTTTATGAGTGATCGTAGTTTTTTGCTAGTACTGATCAGAAATGCCTTCCCTTTTAGGGATTTTGCTCTGTCATGTAGTAGCTTCCTCCTCCTGTTGTAAAGTTTGTTTATGGCTGGGGTCCACCAGACCGGGCGCCTGCCTTTGGGGGAATGGGTCTTGGTTTTATTTGGCATTGCATGATCCATGCATTCTTGAAGGTGCCCATAGAAGGCATTTGCAAAGGATTCAGCAGTGTGGGTTGTGGTTTCCACTGGCCCAGGGGCCTTGAAGGATACCAATTCAGTCTTAAGAAGTGTGAAGTTGGCTTTTGAGAAGTTCTTCACTGTGGTCTTTTGTGCAGGGGATGTGGATATCCAGTGAGATTAATTTATGGTCTGATCTTACCAAAGAGGGATATACTTCCGGTGTGGAGCATTTTGTCCCCATGTTTGTGATGATCAGGTCTAGTATATTGTCTCCTCTTGTGGGAATGGTGACTAGTTGTTCCATTGCATTTGAGTTTATGAATTCTAGGAACCTTTGGGCTAGGGTTTTGGGGCCTTGAGTAATGTTCCCAGTCTATGTTTGGGTAGTTGAAGTCTCCCAAATAGATGGTATTTGGAGAGACATTCATACTCTCCAGTGTCTTCAGGAAGGCTGTGTGGGGTTCCTGAGTTTGAGAGGGTGGTCTGTAGCATGCTACAAACTGTAAGGCAGTTTTGCCTATGGTTAGTTGCACCTGGATGGTCTCCAATGCTTCGTGCGTTGCCACTAACCTGGAGGTGTGGGTATCTTTGATGAATATAGATACTCCCCCTCCTTTTGTGGTTCGGTCCAAGTTTTGGGGCCGGAAAGCATGATATGAGATAAAACCTGATAGTGCTGGGGTGCTCTCAGGAGCCTTGAACCAGCTTTCAGTCACTGCACAGACATCGATGTTCTCCATACTGAGGAGGGCTTCGAGGGCGTGCATCTTGAGGTTTAGACTTCTGGCATTGAGCAGTATTACCCTTAGTTTTTTTCCACTTGTGTTTTCTAGGGAGGTAGGTTTGTCATTTCTAGGGAGGTAGGTTTGTCATTTGAGCCTTGCCTAAGTGATCATCTTCCCACCTTTCTCCTCCACAAACACTCCAGTCACCCCAAACCAGTAGTCTAAAAACTCATACGAGACACCATAACCTTACCCCACAAGGCCTAAATACTGTCCTAAGCCACTACAACTGGGGACCACTACGAACACTTGGGTTAGACCAGGCGGTAGACTACTTCAATACTACCTTCTCTAACATCCTTAATAGTCTAGCCCCCAGCAGAAAGATCAGAGTTAAAGCCAACTACGCACCCTGGCTAAGTAGGAACACTAGAGCCTTACTAAAAGCCAGAGATAAAGCCTGGAAAATCTGGAAAACTGATAAAACCCCTAGCTCCAAGCAATACTATAAACAGCTTAGAAACAAGGTCAAGACAGAATTGAAAATAAACAAACAAAACTATTTTCTTAGCACCCAAAGCAAATATTCAAATAATCCACAAAAATTCTGGCATGCCATAAACTCCCTACTAAAGCCAGGCAAAACCACTACTCCACCACCTAGCTCTACTAACAATACCCTAGACATAGCTTCTCAATTTAATAGCCATTTTACCGAGTCCATCTTAGCCCTGTGCAGTCAAATAACCAAAAACAATCTACCTCAATTCACAACCCAACCCACCCCACATCACCCCCTCTTTCAGCCTATCACCAGTGCCCACCTTAACTATCAAAAAACACCTCCAAAAATTAAAGCCAACCACCCACCTTGGCAGCTGATAACGTACCTGCTGCATACCTAAAATGGCTAATGACTCCCTATCATATCCTGTTTCCATCCTAATCAACCGCTCCATACTAAAATCCTACATACTCAAACTCTGGAAAGTATCTCACATCATCCCTCTCCATAAAGGAGGTAACTCCTACGAATTCTCCAACTACCGACCTATTGCCATCCTTTTCCCCCTATCCAAAATTCTTGAGAAATGCATACACTTTCAGGTGATGACATTTCTCAATGCACACAATCTACTATCTACCACACAACACAGTTTCCGTCCAAATCACAGCAGCACCACAGCCCTTCTATCCTTCACTAATCATATAAATATTCACAGGAATGATAACAAATATGTATCAGCCATTATCCATGACCTTTCAAAAGCATTTGATATGGTCTCCCACTCCATTCTATTAGACTCACTAACATCACTATCCTTCACCTCCTCTACTATAGTCTGGTTCAGAAGCTACCTATCTGACAGGCAACAATCAGTCCAGTGGAAAGGAACTCTGTCTACACAACTTCCCACCACCATAGGAGTCCAATGGGGCTCTATATTGGGCCCACTATTGTTCTCTATTTTCACAGATAACCTTAATAGCGCTACACAACATGCCACACTCATACAATATGCGGATGATTCAACCCTGATCTGCTCCGCCTCATCTCCCACCACCCTACATACACTCACTCAAGATACCTTTAACTCAGTAGAAAAATGGATATCAGGTATCCAACTAATTCTAAATCCCAAAAAGGCAAGACTGCTACTATTTACCCCTAACAGAGCAAAAAAACCCTCTCCTTTACCATAACATCTAAGGACGGCACCACCATCTCCCCTTCTAACCACACTAAACTTCTGGGCATTGAAATAGACAATAATCTCCACACCATAAAACTAGTACATAAAAGCTAGGATCCATATACAGGCATAAGTCCTTTCTCTCAGAAAAAGCAAGAGTCACTCTTGCACAAACCCACCTCCTCTCAACTCTATTATATGCAGCACCAATCTTTACTCAAATCAGAAAAGGTGACCTAGACAAACTAGAATCATGCTACAATAAAATAGCAAAGTTTGCTACTAACTCAGCCTATAGAACCCATCACTGTACTGCACTAAAATAACTAAAATGGCTTGAGCTACCACAGCTACTTAACTATCACCAGCTAAGCACAGCCTACAATATTCTGAAATATCCAGAAAAAAAACCCTCATTATCCAACCTACTTAATGTCTACAGTGCAAACTGGCACTTAAGATCTAGTGAAAAATCTCTCCTCTCCATCACCAAGGCTAACAACAATGCAGGGAAAGTGCTCTAATCCCACAATGTTGCCAGAAATTGGAACTCTCTTCCCCTATCCATGTTCACTGTCCCTCCACATCCATATTCAAAAACTCCCTCAAATCACATCTTCGTAGTACCTGGTTATGCAGTTGTATTACATAACCCTACCCACACTGCTACTAACTCCCCAAATTGCCCTCTGATCACATGGTGGATCTCTGATCCCCTGTAAGTGTGGTCATCTGAAGAGTACTTTTAACTGTAGAATCTTACTTGATATATTTTCTACACTTACCAATCTATAACTGACATTGTCTTTTTACCTATGTCCTATATATTCTTTTACCTGGAGTGTTTTATTAACTTCTTGTTATATTACTATGCTCAGCATACATGATGTAACCTGTCTTGTGTAGTATGCTAGATGTACTGTAACTGACATTGTCTTTTTACCTGTGTCCTATGTCTTCTTTTACCTGGAGTGTTTTAATTTCTTGTTTTATTACTATTCTCAGCATACATAATGTAACCTGTGTATTATGCTGGATGTATTGTATTTGTATAACTTGATGCCGGAGCCTTTCTCCTCGGGCCTCTGCTGAAAATGGACCTGGTCCAGTAGGAATTTCCCGCTTAACAAATGTAAAATAAAATAATAAAAAATAACATCTATGGGACCAGATAACATCCCAGGCTGAGTTCTACATGGACTCAAACATGGAGTACTAACACCACTGGGACATCTTTGCAATCATAGTGTAACCACCAGCTTTGTCCCAGCTGACTGGAAAACTGCCACTGTTATCCCCTTGCACAGAGGTGGTGCATCCACTGACCCTGGAAACTATATACCTATTATCCTGACTAGCCATATCTGCAAGGCCATGGGACAAATCATTATGGACCTTATCAATAAAGATAAAGGTAATCTCCACACAGTAGACCCTATACAGTTTGGATATGTCAAAGGTAGATCATACCTGTTAAACCTCGGACCTGGATGAGGAGAAATCTGTGTATACAGCCTACCTGGACTTAGCCAAAGCATTTGACACCATTTTTCCTTCAGCTATTATTGACAAACGCACCCAACTAGGCATAAAACCTTATATCATTAGAGGGGCCATTCACTGCCTCAGTGATAGAGGTGATATAGACAAAACAGCGGAATCCACCTCCATTAGTCCAGATCTAGTCAGTGGTGTTCCACAGGGTTTAGTCATGGATCCTCTACTGTTTGGAATCCATTTTTCCAAAGTACAAGCACAAAGTATATGCTTGTGGCTGACAAGGTATGCTGATGCCTGCAAACTGGGAGCAGTCACTGAATCTTCAAAGTATGTCAACATCCTACATGAGGGTCTTACTTGAACAAATGATTGTTGCTAAAGTCATGGCCTTAAAAGCAAAGCAAATATATGTATTATCATTGCTTTTGGTAACAGTGATGTTCTTGCTAAGGATCACATCATCAATAACAATACCTGACTGGGAACACAGGTTGAGAGCTAACTTACTTTAGATCACCATGTCTCCACAGTGGTAAGAAGGGAATTCTATCAAGCTCATATAATAAGTGAGGGCATTGTCTCCAGAAAAAAAGTAGATGTTATAACCTCCATGTCATCTTCCCTCTGCAAACCAATAGTTGAGTGCCGCAGCCATTTTGGTGTATACTTTTCCAAGCACCTGCAGCAGTTGTAGAGAACACATAGTTTCCTCACAAGGGGAATTCAGGTCTTCAGCATCTGTCCATGGGCATCATCTGATATCACTGTCACTTTAGTGCATGTCATACAGACTTATCGGAGGTGATCTCTGTCTTGAATACAAGACAATCTCTGACCCTGCTGTACTGGAAATGCTGCATATCCATATGTCAAATGGTACATGAGTTACTCGTTGTATAGAACTTAACCTGGCATGTGATTAACACAACCTGCTGGATGGAGACAATTGTCTACCAGAGTTTAACCCACCTTTGGAACAGACTCCCATATCATGTCAAACAGAGCACCTCACTGTCCCTCTTTACATACATCTATACGATTGGATAGGTGACCATAATTTCGCCATGGTGGTTCCACCTGTGTCCCCCTTGGACAGGGGCAATAGGTGCTAATTGTGTTCATAAGGGTAGGATTTTAACGGCACTAGGACTATTAGCTGTTTAAATTCCAGTGACTCTTTGATCCCATAAGCAGATGTAAAATGTTCTGACTAACATCCACACACACAAACTTGGCTGTAGTGAGAATAGTACCAAAACCTATTTATGTCTACAGAACACTGAATACCACACACACACACACACACACACACACACACACACACACACACACACACACACACACACACACACACACACACACACACACACACACCAACATGGCTGCAGTGATAATAGAACCCCAACCTATCTAGGCTTATACAATACAAATCACAGTACTTAGCATACATATGCACCATTGCTTAAGTCTGATATTCACATGGCTTTAGGTTGTCTTTGGTAGATGACAGCAGGCCTGGTGGTGGACAAGAGTTTGGAAGCTTACATCACCTGCTAGGCCCAAAACAGTGCAAAACCCCATTTGTTTGTAAGTCAGTATAGGATTTGTATTTATTTTTAGGAAGTTGAACATACAAACCCCAACACAAGTGGGCTGGAGCATGATTAGAACACCTTCCTATCTAGTGTTACACAGCACAGATCACAGCACTTATCACATGTGCCACAGCTTAAGTCAGACATTAACATGGCTTTAGGTAGTCTTATGGTAGATGACATCAACAGGCCTTGTGGATGGGAATCTGGAGGCCTGCATCAACTGCATGAGCCAAAAAGTGTTAAAGCAATGCCAGCTTTCAAATCAGTGTGGTATGCTGGTATGCACACTTGAACTTTGGAGAGATTATATATACACATGTACACACACATGTAATATATATATATATATATATATATATATATATATATATATATATATATATATGTATGGGTCTACTTAATATGGTCAACATTTCACAATGTCGAAATTCATATTGCCGAGACCATATGATCGACATTTGAAATGTCGACCATACATGTAGAACATAAAAAACAAAAAAAACGTACCTTAGTGCTGCTAGCAGGGGGGCTGCCCCCCTGACCCCCTGTGGGGGGCTACACCCTCCCACCCCTTGGAACTTAAATATACCAACTCCAAGATCGCACTAGAGTGCAGAAGTGGAAATATTTCCATTCCGTACTGTAGGGAGATTCCGGTTCCCCATGGCCAACATTTCAAATGTCGATCATATGGTCTCGGCCATACGAATGTCGACATTGTGAAATATCAACCATTCAAAGGGGACCTATACATATATATATATATATATATATATATATATATATATATATATATATATATATATATATATATATATATATATATATATATATATATATATATATATATATATATATACACACTCACACACACACACACACACACACACACACACACACACACACACACACACACACACACACACACGCACACACATGAACCAAGTGGGCTGGAGTAAGATTAGAACACCTACCTATCTTGTGTTATACACTATAGATCATAGTACGTATCACATGTGCCACGGCTCAAGTCTGCTTTGTAAATGACTACAGGTGAAGTTATCCTAGAGAACATAAACAAGTTCTGTGATGAACAGCTTGGGAGGCCTGCAGAGTCACATTGCTTCCTACTATCATCTGCAACTAGTAGCCTAACAGTCAGAAAACTGTTTTGTAGTCTTGCTATGTGACAAAAGCACCCATATTGGGCATATGTGCCTCTTTGCATTTTGATGGGCAAGCCTGTGACAAAGTTAAATTAGCTCTATCAATGACAGTGTAAACAATGTAATACAGTTCACAACTTGTTCAGTTGATGTATGTGTGGTGAAATACAGGGGGCTGTAGTGAATATGGGTGTTGTTGCTGCCATAGATACAAGCATATGACTTGATAATATATTTATGTATTCATATATGATGCTATACATTTTCAAAGTTTCCACATGCTGTAAAAGGGAGACATGGTATAACTCACCACTGTCCATATGTCTGCATCAAGTACATAAGTTTGACTCATACTTATGTATGTTTAACATGAAATTGTGGTTTGCTGTCAAATGTAATATCATTTACACATGATGTGAGAGAAGACTGCCAGAACTATGTACTTCAGATATCCCAATAGTCCTAAAATTGCAACACGTTATTCTATGCAGTATTCTATTCTATGCACTTCCAATTTTACTAATACTACTTGTATATTAAAAGCAGTGGTGGTGCTGTATATATACATTTTTAAATAAAGTTGTGTGAGGAGCAACATATTTGCATTCTGCTTAACTAAGTGTATGATTGCTAAATGAAACAGTTACAGGATGCACAGTTAAATCCACACAGAAAAGAAAGGGTAGTAAGGGGTTAACTTAACCTGTGTAGAGGAAGTAGTGGTAATTTGTTCCGAGTGAACACATGATGTAAGTGGAGTGAATTTTAAACCCAGTGTAAAGTTGTATTATTTTATTTGAAGTTCTTGCAATCTGCAGGACAAAAACCGCTTCATTAAACAGTTGGTTGGTACTTTGTGGTTTTATTGCGTGGAATTTTATATTTCAAGTTACTTCAAGTTACTGCTGTGTAGATTTAACTTTGGACCCTGTAGCTCTTTGTTTCATTTAGGAATCGTTGGTTCTTTCCTGTTTTTTGGTTATAACTAAGTGTACGGGCATGTGTAGTAGCATTTTTGTCGTGTTTGTGCATTGCTAAGCAGTGCGCAAATGGGCAGCACATAGCTTACATCAAAGACTTAATGCTCCATAAACTGACTCCAGTCCATAGCTAGCTATACTCCAGGTAGGATTATGATATGGTTAGAAACACTCAAAGGTGTATCTACCTATGTACTCAGGTCCATAAATGAATCTACAGTTTCAATCGCTGTGTGCTGTATGTAATATTAACCTTTGTATTAATGTCTTCCAAATCTCAGTATTTATCAGTATATTATACTCCTGTGACCGAATCATCAATTTAGTCAAGTTATTTAGCAGACATGCCCCATCTGTAACACATATAATCAGTATACGCAATTTCAAGTCATTTGCATACAGACCGTAGAACAACTCAGATGAAATGGATAGGTCTACAGAAAAAAATCTAAACAAGTTTGGGCCTAGGACAGAGCCCTGTGGGACACTGTGGCTGTAACCAATTATTTCAGTTGACCAATTCCTGTATGATGCTTGTCATGTCCTATATGTAAGCCATGCAGCTATCCATCTTATGAAGAGTGCATCAATACCTAGTTGTTCTAATTTACTGATCAGTGGTTTGTATATGTCCCTGTGAAATCACTATAAATTACATCACAGCACAATTTTTCATTCATAGCTGTTATTATATTGTCATAGTACATCATGTTGCAGGTGGTACTTAGATCTATTTTCAACATATGCATGCTGATATATGGTTTCAAGTCCCAACCTTTACAATTTGGATACTGACTAATCCAATATTACCTAAGACATTTTAAATAGATCTTAGATATGCAGAACAGATGCAAATGTATAACTGATATGTGAAATAGGTTGATACTAGTATAGCACACACAGAGTTACAGTCTGTAAAACAATACTTACTACTCCTTAACATGCCATATATCTGAATATCTTGGGATTAGAGCCCTGAACACCATCACACAAGCTCCCCACCTTAGTCCTTTGAGACACAGAGGCTGTTTAACAGACAGAGGATCATTCATCACACCATCACCTGCATAAACATGTAATTTGCTGTTCTCAGTTAACTACCACATAATATGTACATTCAAATTGTACATTACTATCCTTACTCTGTGTGTCATACTAACTGTGTGAAATGTTCGTACAACATAGCTGATTTATTGTTATAGCAGTTACAAGGGGACCCTGCTGTTTTGAAGGGTGGGGGAACAAAAGCCCATGTTCTGCTAGAACACATACTAGTCTGACTTTCATTTAACCTCACTTTCTAACATGTTCCTTGAATGAGGTACCAGTAATCTGTTGCAGTAGGACTGCAAGAATATACTGTACATGAGGCTTACCAAATACAAATGGTGACATATTAATGGAATGGAATGGATGCAACTTCTGTCCAAATAGTCCATTATAGTTGCTTGCATAATGTACCTGGTCCATAGCTACAATGAGTTAACATAACAATCCACTGTACTACTGTACAGGTTATGGACTTACCTTGCAAGTGCAGTAGTTGACACAACTGTAGTTCAGGACTGACTCTGTCTGATGTGAGCAGTACACAGCCAATACATGGATAGGTACAGGATGTGTGATTTGGCTGGCATCAATTTTCATGTCTGTATTTGTGTAGGAGTAAGGTGTTAGTCCCTAGGTCCTTAGGTTGTCAGTGAATGTGCTATGCATTGTCTTTTAACCAAGGCCAGGGTGTGCTGAGCACGCCTATGTCTGCCTACAGGGACATCAACAGGCAGCCCATCCTCTGAGTCCTCCTGAGACTGTGGCTGTGGTGACCTAGGCACTGATAGGGGTCTGCGTATCCCTTAACTTTGCTGATCCTGCTGCAGCTGTTTCCACAGGAGCAGATTGTGTAGCATAACACATATTGTGAATATCTGGGCACATGTGGTTGGAGTATACTGCAGGGGTCAACCAGATATATCAAAGCACCAGAACTGTGACTTCAGAAGCCCAAACACAAGTTCTGTGATGTTCCTAGTTTGTGCATGTGCTTCATTATAGCATTCTTCCAAGGGTGTGTGTGCATTTCTGATGGGTGTCATCATCCACGGTTCCAGGGTGTACCTGGCATCCCCCAGTAAATGGCCCTGTGGGATGTCCCCCCTAGCAAACATCCAGTAGAGCTGTGATGTGTGCCAGATATGGGGGTAGTGATAACTGCCAGGGCTGCCAGGGCTGCCAGCACACACATTCAAGATAATCCCCTGGGCATTGCACATGACTTGGCAGTTGATGGAGTGGTGTCCCTTGTGGTTAATGTAGATTCTACCCTGCTCACCAGGTGGTGCCTTGATGTGTACATGAGTGCAATTCATGGCACCCAGTACTTCAGGGTAGTGTGCTACACTGTAGAAGTGTTGCATATTGATGGCACTCAACTCAGGTTCATGGGGAAAAGATATGTGCTCACTGGGATGTGGGAGCATAGCATCCAGAAATTGGTGGAGTATCCTGGATGCAGATGCCTGTGACACCCCCATCATGTCCCCAGTTGGTCTTTGAAAGGTACTTGTAGCTAGTATCCTAAGGGCTACACATACCTTAGTTTTCACTGTGATGGGTTCCCCTCTGTTAACTCTGGCTCTGAGCTGAGGGCAGCAGAGCTCACTGAGCTGTTGTAATGTGTATCTGTCCACAATCTGCAGCTCATGTAGCTCCTGGAAGGTTATTCAGGGCCTGAACACTCTTCTCCTTCTTGGCCTTGGCCTATTGTTAGCAGCACAAGCAGCATTAACTTAAGCTCTAGCACATACAGATGTAGAAAAGTTGCAGCATCTCCTAGCATTACGTCAGTTAAAATTTTCAAGTCTCTACTCTAATGGTTCAGAGTATTGAGGGAAAATCAAAATGTATGGTATATGCATACTTTATACAGTTGTGGTGTAGGTCCACCATGTGGGATTGGCTAATTATGATGCAGTTCACCTGCCTAGGATATAATCAAAATGAGTTAAAGGCTCTACTTTACTGTGCAATGTGGCGCTATGTGCCGCATCATGCAGCATAACTTATACAAAAGTATATACTATTAATTGAGTATATCTGGTTTTCCTTGACAGATTCCGATGTCATCACTGTCATGTCGGCTATCAGCTCATGCGAACACACTAAGCTATGTCCCTCACCATGCAAACACGCATGCTGATCACTAAAAAATCCTAAAAGTAACAGAGAGGGAATATCAAAACCGTGCAGGAGCCTACAAGACTGGGATATGTGGACATGGTTGCTCCTTTCAGTGATTCAACAAAGGAACCTCATTTGCATACATATTTGTGCTGACAGCCTGGAAACTACACGGTTCTTCATCATGTAAGCTGGGTAACAGCACAGATGTACCACTGTATGGATCCGATGCAGGTTCCTACAGTACATTTGTGTAAACTACATTACAGATGTTATTCAGAAAAAAAAAATTTTCCTGTTAAGCATGTTTGCACAATGCAGCGCATAGCACAAATATGCAAAAATTATTTAAAAAAATATTATTAATTTTACATATTCCCTTCCTTTTACAAACATTCACATTGTATGTTTTGCACATGCATGTATTGATCTACTATTTTCAGGGGAGTTATGCCCATATTTGTGGACTTTTACATCCCCTTCTGTCTGTGTAGACTCCTGTACATGGAAGATTTCCATGTACACTATAAAAATGGACACGAAGTCTGCACAGATGCCTTTCATCTTGAACACACTCTTTTTTTTGTCTAAACCTATGAGTACTGTCAAAATGTAAGTAGTTGTTAGAAATGTAATTTTCTGGAAATGTTGTATGCACACTTATTCATTTCTAAGTGTTTGTACAAACTAACATCCAAATAGTGAATAATGGCAGATTCAGTGTTAAAGGTACGCTCAAGAAAATCTATAGTTGATTGCATGTATCCACAAAATTCTTCAAAAGTGGCATGACCATCTTACCACACAAATCAAAAATGTTATCTAGGAATCACGTTTAGGTCTTGAGGTGCTTCTTACATTTACTGACAAACACATAAAGGTGTGTTTCCAATGACAAAGCTCTGCACTGGTGAGGATGGGACAACCGCTGACCCCATCACTATGCCAAAGATTTGTCTGAAAAATTGTCCTTCAAAAGTAAAAAAAATTGTACATCGATTAACTCCAGAAATAAACAAACATTTTGCATATTGATGTTGTTTAGTCATGTGTTGTGTGTGATTTACTCCCTGAACAAATCAAGTCCAATATTACAGTGAATAGGTCTTTAACATCACCTGCAACTAAAAGATCATCTGGTACACGAGAGATGCATCTGCTTTTTGTCTAGGAAATCCCAGGAATCCTTCAGAGTCCCTGAGAAGGAGATGACAAATGGTTTCAATTTACAGTAAATATACATGGCAAGAGCTTCCATTTTTGTCCCCCTGACTGAGATGATAGGACACATAGGAGGGTCATATATATCCGTGTGTATCTTGGGGATAGCAGATATAGTGGGAATATATGGGTTATTAATTTGTAGCAAATTACAGTCCTGCACAGTGATAACTCCTTCCAACAGACATTCATTGAGAATGAAATCTGTGCATCTATAGATGTTATGGATCTCATTGAGAGAAATAACCTGATAACAAGTATCATCCAGGGTCAGTTTCTACATGCTCAAGAACCACGCATGTGGAGCTTGCCACTTTTGCCAGTACATTTTTGAAAGTCCTAATGTGAAGGTACATGATTATCCAAGGGTCATTCCATTTACAGGAAAATTCAACTGTAAAACACAAAGGGTGCATCATTCCCTGGCATGACAGTGTCCATATATTTGCACAAAAAAGAGCATCACCAAGGGAGAACTCTCCATAACTATTCAATGGAATTTATGAGGACTACCCCTCAACGTTGTTGGGTTTCATGATTCTGGCTTCTTTGTTGGAAGAAAGTTATTAGAGCAACTAAGCTCTGCAGATATCAGGTTGTAAAAGCAGTTTCATGGGGCCACATTGCTCCAGTCTTATATCATTAATGCAACATTTTTCAAACTTTCATAGCCCTTGTGTAGTGAGGGTTCCAAACAGAATGTTTCATTAAAGTTAATTTCTCAGGGCTAATGGTGGAGTTCTCAGAAAACAGAAAATCGAGTTTCAATAACCCCAGAAAAACTTTTATTCCAGTAATGGTGTCCACAACATTCAGAGATGGAATGAAAGTAAACCCCTTTTGAAGAGGCTGATGCCAGACTCAGTAATCTCAATATTGCTAAAATTCAAAATGTGAAAATCTGAATAACGGATGAAGACAACCCCATCTGAATTCATGTCCAAGTGGCTGAATACATTATCAGTTGCCATCTGCCATCCAGACAGGCAAGTTGTTGCAGCCTGCAACTCAAGTATACACATGCACACAAACACACACACACACACACACACACACACACACACACACACACACACACACACACACACACACACACGTGCATAAGCACACTCACATGCAGTAATGGTTACTAATGTCAAACTAACTTCCTGTATGCATATAGAATTGAAAGAAATAAAATGTTTACATTTCATGCCTTCAGACTCAATGGCAGTTGTGGTGGAGTCTTGATATTTGTCAAGAAACATAGCACCAGGAAGATCCATAGGGACAGAGAAACTGAACTCATTGTATTACACATAACTCTACAGAGGATTAAATGTCAACTAATATCTTGTTACAGAATGTCTTCATTGTCACCTGATGACCATATGCAGTTCCTCAGTTTTCAAAATCATCTCCCTTTCAGCAAAATACTTTCCTATTTTGGAGTCTTCAACTGCCTTCAGTAAACTGGGACACCTGTACCTCCAGTGTAAGATATACCCCAAAATTCATAGATTTTAAAAAGCAAAAAGCTCCTTTGAGCAGTTGGCAAAAAACCTAGTAAAGGACACAACATTCTTGACCTGATTGTTGCAAATATGACAACCTTTTGCACTGCTCCTCTGGTATCTCTGTCCTCAAATGAAGTTTGCCCATAAAATTACGACCTTCTGCTTTAAACTCCCAAAAGCTCATTCAACAAACCCCACTAAATTTAAGGACTACAAATATGTCAACCTCAACCTACTCTGTGATGAAATATCAAAATTCACTTCTGACTGCAATTCCCTTGACCTTAGTAAAGCAGTAAGCTTCATTAAGGAATTCTATACCCATTTAAAAATGCATAGAACTATCAGTCCCTACAAGAACTTGCTATCCCTAGAAATTCAAAAACAAACCACTATGGTGGTCCACCACCATAAACAAAGTATTTAATAAAACAAAGAAATGTTTTAAATTATTCAGTATTTCTAAACACCCTGTTCTTGAAGATAATATCAAAGCATTACAAAAAACTGGAAAACACTATCAAGTCCAATAAAGGAGCCTATACATGTAGGCTGTCCTCTAACATCAAAGATAATTATAAATCCTTCTTTAGTGATGCTAGAAATCTTAAAAAAATACATTGAACAAAATTTATTCATAATAACACCTCCAATTCTGACCTAACAGACACTGCAAATATCCTTGCAAACAAATTTAATGCCATCTTCACCCATAAGACTTATTTTCAAAGCTCTGAAACATCTGAATCTATAACTTCTTCAGTTAACTCTAAAGAGCACTAACTGAAATTGCTAACCAAACATACTTCTTACCTGGCAGCATACCTGGATACTTAATTAATCATGTTAAATATACCTTTGCAGACACACTGCTCAAATTGTTAATCTAAGTTTAGCTATTGTGTTTTGTTTCCAGATGAGTGGCACACTCCACTGGAGATGCCCCTCCATAAGGGCGGCCTTGCAACCAACCCAGGAATAGAAAGCTATCAGCTTTACAAGCCTCATCTGCAAAGCAATGACTGTATTGCAACAGATTCATAAGCTGTGATATAAAGAATCTTGTCAGACTTCAACCTGAGCAATTTAGGTTTGTGCAGACTAGATCTTATCGATTTAATCAGGTAAATTTTTTCAAAGGGGTTATGGATGCTGTAGATGGTGGTGATACAGTGTATTCAGCATACCTTGACCTGGCAAATTACTTTGGGACCATTCCCCATGCTGCCATCATACAAAATCTAAATGCTTTAAAATTTGACCCACATGTGACTCGATGGAGAGTAAATTAAATGAGAAACAGAACCCACACGGTATGAGTTGCAGGTGCCTCATCAAAAAGTATGGACGTGATCAATAGTGTTCCACAGATCGTAGGACTGAGAACTATCCTTTTAGGTATTTACTTCTCAGATTTCCAAGCACAGACCAAGAATTCTAGCTAAAAAAAATTGCAGACAATTGTACAATGGTGTTTGGTGTTAAGACACCCTATGGCAACTGAACGTTTCAGAATGAATTCTTCCTAGTAAACTCTCGGTGTACTACAAATGGGCTCAAACTAAATGCTAAAAAGTGTAGTGTTATCACTTTTGGTAGGCATCCTCCCTCCCCTCTTTATACTGTATAGGCAACACACCACTTCAAAATGAAAATGCAGTCAGGGATCTAGTTACTTGGGTTGATAGCATTCTGTTTTGACTATCATGTGGTTGTCAGGAAATCCTTTTATTTAACCCAGTTAATTCCCAAAATAATATCATCAAGTTCTAAAGAGGTAATAATTCCCTTACACTAACACTGTTCAGACAAATAATTAAGTACAGCATCCCCTTTGGGGTGTATCTAAACACCTCAATCAGTTATTAAGACCCTACAGTTTCCTAAACAAACATAACACAGGCCTAAATCCCTTAGCTAGCAAGAGAGGCTAGAAACTCTTACCACTTTATTCAGTATCATATTGCCTTTTAGGGGAAAAAATGTGTCTTGCTTAGCATGCCATTAGAGATCCAGTTGTCCTGGACCTCCTGCTTTCCCGCAAGCCCACTATCTCCACTAATACTATCACCAGGGGGATACCTCTTCGACAACAGATAAATAAAACTTGTTTTTATTTATATTTTGATACGATTTATAACCCTGTGCCTCCAAAACCTCTGGAATAACATTCCACTCCATGTTAAGCAGTGAAGCTCACTGTCTTCCTTTAAATGTAAAATAGATGACTAGACAGGTATCCATAAACATACTCAGAGTTTGACTGGTATGTCCCTCCTATAAAAAGGAGATGCATCTTGAGGGGGGGTACTGGCAAAACATGAATGGTCATAATGCTCAGTGGCCATGGGATATCTATGAATCTATGAGGGTAGTTATTTTGTGATCAGTGACTGTCAGTACTAATTTACATTCACAGGAAATTCCTGACACTTATATTATTATAGTTTAACACTGGTTCATTCATCTGTTCTAAAATCTTTGCGTTTGAAAATATGGTTTTGTATTTCAGAACATAGACTTCAGAGTTTGAACCATTTATCAAACTCATTAATCTGAGCTGAATTTTAAAGATCAACATGGCATTTTATCTCAACTATAATATGCAGCTAATTCTAGTTGGAAATGTTACAATGTATATCAATACTTCTTATAAGTACACTATAATTCTAACATATATTTTCTGTCAAACTCATAACACTCATCTTCTTCTCAGCAGAGCAAACCAGTCTGTACAAATTCAAATAATCATCAGCGCAAACTGTGGCAGCAAAAGACAATGGTGATTGTATAGACATTGCACTGTGGTGAAGTCAAGCAAACAAACAGAGCCGTCCAATTTGAGGACCCACCATTTTTATGATAGAATGACAACATTCCACAATCACGTCACACACAGTTCCATCAGAAAACAATAAATACAATACTGAGTACATTTCAGTTGCTTCTCATTTCTGCTCTCTTGCTACTTGCATTTCAAGAAATGTTAGTGATGCTCACATTTTTCACATCACTCACACTCAACTTCCATTCAGGTACATATTATATTTCTTTTTTCTTTTTAAATAACCATGCATTGTTTTGAATACTTCCAATTCTTATAACTCTGTGGCCATTTTCTATGATACCAGAAGGGATCTATTCAAGTATTGCATGCATTGAATTATTGTGACTGGAATAAATCAGTTGCAGAACCAGATCATTTTGTTGTGTTCTTAGTCTGACAGTATTACCTTTACTCTGCAAACCTAGAAAAAGCATTTACTACCCTACTTTGCCTGGTTCAGAAATGCATGTGGTCTCTGCTGTAAAGGTTTACCATACCATCTCAAAGCTCTTCCCAATTAATTTCTCCTCCTGACTTAGAGAACTGACAGCAAACATTGTATTGCCATAATAAGTAATAGATACACTACCAAGGGTGTTATTAATTTAGCAAGAACAACATTTAGCATAGTCGATCACAATGCTGTCATGAACGTTTTGTTCTTGTTATCATTCCATTATCAGACATCCATATTCATGACATTATTGAAAATATGTCATATTTAAACAATGAGTTGCAATAAGAATAACCCAACAATAATGTGTTTAAACAGTTTAATTGTGAAAGTAACTTGAGTTATTATTTTCTCATTTATATGTAAAGGAACATTTCATTATAATACAAAATTGGCATTATTTATTCCAAACTCCAATAAAAAGTTTTGAGTAAAAAAAATTGTAGTAATGTGCATAATAATAGTAGCAAGTAATGTAATTTTTTTAGTTTTAATCAAAAACATCCTATGCCACTTAATGTCATTTTTATTATTAACCTCTGGAGTCCAAAATGTCTAAATTTCTAAAGGTAAATTACACCACTGTTCCGGACAAAAAAAAAATCAACTATCAGCTTTTGCTACTTGATTTTTATACAGGAAGGAAGGAATGAATAAAGAAATGCCATGGAATTGTTCTACTAATGTTTCACTGCAAAACTTATCTAATACCATTGTTCAGTTTAAGTAGAGGAGTAGCTATAAAATGGAAAACAATAAAAAACGTCTGAATTGTTGCAATCCTGCAGGTTAGAACTTTTTACTGTGTACTCTGGCTTTATGCTTTAGACTTATACAACAGTTAAACATCAACAAGCAACAAATATCTTGTCTGTCAGTACTTCAGATAAGTACCTGCATGCAGGGCTTATAGATTCATAGATTTATACTAAGCAAATGAATCAGTAGCTCATTAAGATTCTATATACTGCAATTCCTATTATTTGTTCTCTTTATCAAGAAGGGCAGAAAGAGATAGCCAGGTAGTGAACCCTCTTAGCCCCAAGCACTCATTAAAATTTGTTTCAAAGAATCATGGAGGTACCTTGTTTGACATTAAACTTTTTTCATAGTAGAGGACCTTTTGGGAGAGTTGTCTATCCGGATTTATATTATATCATTGAGCTTTCGTAAACTCAAAATACAAATGGTCAAAACATTTGATCGAGTTTCCAAAAACTCAAAATTAACAAAGAACAAATCTACATTTTTTGCAGTGGGGCAGGCAAGCCCCCATGCACCATCCATACTGGGGGCTATGTCCCCAAATCCCCTGCAAATTACATGTACCCAACTCCGAGATTGTACTACCATGGGGAAAAGGGTAAATTCCCTGTTGAAGATTGGGGAAATTTACCCTTTTGCCCACTGTAGTTCGATCTAGTTGTTGGTATATATAATTTACAGGTGGTGTAGGAGGCATGGGGGACTTGCTCCCTTGCAAAAATGCAGATTTGTTTATTTTTTTTACTTTTGAGTTTTCAGAAACTCAATCATACGGTCTTGCCCATATGAATTTCGAGTTTCTGAAAACTCGATGATGTAATATAAATCCATCTATTTACATTTTGAGATTGATTTAAGTCATTGGAGCTGATGTTGGTAGTATTGCCATTTTTTGCATATGTAATTGTTGAGGGTCTCTCATAGTATTAAAGGCCCAGCACAGTAGGGGGCAATGAGATAGATTATTGGAATATCGGGACCTGGTTTGGCAGTTGCAACTTAATGCCAATGTTCCACCAGGTCTGAATGACCAGATCTCCCTAGCTCCACTTCTGAAAATAACAGGAGCAAAGTTGTAAGAGTGACTCAGGGGATGATGTTGTGATTTACTGTGTTTCTACTTTTGTAATAGGGTGCTTATTTGATAGATTTTTAGGAGAATGGACATTTCTACAAAATATACAAGGTTATATATTTATAATTGTATATATTTTTTTACAAAATTTAATACAAAATTATTGCCTATTTTGGATAAGCTAGGACTCTTAAACTGTATTTTTTAACTTATGTGAGGTAAATTATATCCAGTGCAATAGAAAATAGTGGTCTGTCATTTTAAGTTTTTAGCGTGAAAGTAACAGGAAGTGATGTAAAAACTCTTTAATGAATTACTTTGTATTTTATATAAATACTGGTTTTAGAAGTGTATCTGTTATTCTGAAGAAGTCTTATTTTAAGACAAAAGCGCTTAATGACTGAAATAAAATCTTGTTTTCTTTTTCCTCTGAGTGCTCTGTGTCATCTTTGGGTACCATAGCATAGTGTATTTGTTTTGTGGTTAGTAGTTTCATTGGTGCTTCTGCCTTGCCAACTTTCTTTGGTTATTAGTTTATGATCAGTTTGCATTATGGCTACCTTTGTCCCTGTAGCAAATGCGAATCTCCCAGAACAGGAGAGATGTTTGTTGGGCGGCCTACAACTTGATTTCTGAAAACAACACATGGCCTGATTTTACAACAGCGGCCTGTACAGTACAGAGAAGTGAGAACTCTTTTCCTTGTTTTCTAGCCCCTGTTGGATCTTAGGTGTGACTTGGCTCAAAGGAAGTTAGAAGGCAGTCAACATTCTTGTTCTATCTAGATTACAGGGTTTGTTGGATGACCATCGTTGAATCCTGAAGCTACAGTTCTGAACTGCATTCTTTTGCACAATTCTTCTGACAACATGTATTACTGTTACACTAATATGGATTTTAAAACTTGGTTAAATTACTCTAACTTGTGTGGAGCTCACAGTGAGGATAGTACTAGTTCATATAGAGATACGTTATACAAGTTAAAAAAAAACATATTAAATACCGAGCTCTTATTATTGACAATGTATTTTTAAGGGATAGTATTGCCAAAAAACAAATCTCGAGGAGACTACTTATTTGGAAATATCCAAACAATGTAGAACCAGATTCAGAGTTCCACAAAGAACCTATTGACATTTTCAGTAACTGTGGTCTGGACATCATGAAGCCCATAGTTAAGAACAATGAGAAATGTCTTGAGGTTTTATTTAATGAAATTAATGTATTAAATAATGCTATTCAGAATGACTTATTGTTTACTTTGCATGAATGAAGAAATAAGTATTATTCTATTTTAAAGAATATTGATGACAAAGTAGTAAAAATTAAGAAATGGAAAGTAAATAAGCTTAAGAAAGATAGAAAATATTATTTTACTGGGTGGGCTTATCAGGTATCCAAATATAGAGTTCCTAAAGATCATGCTTCAGGTGATAATTATGATGGTTCTAGCACTTTTAGGTGCACAGATCCTGCTACTATGAACTCTAATTATGACTTTAGGACTATAGAATCAGAAGCTGTAGATAACACCTATCATAGGTTCATAGGTGTTTACTAGGCTAACAAATTCAAGGGTATTTTTAAGCCTAGCCATGCATCCCAAATCTCTGACAAGTTCTGATACACCTAGTAAGTATAAGCAAGGGGTTCGGAGATGAAACATTTACAAGCAGGGTCTTAGGAGATGAACCATTTACAGGTTGCCTGTATCCATTAGAAATATAAGTGCCAAACCAGGGAAGAATATTCTGTTCCCCATCCAATTGCCCAAGTTGAACTTTTACTGGGTTAGGGAGGAACTCTACTTCACATGGATGGGGAGCCTATTACAGAGACAGAGTAATCTCTGGGGTACAAACTTGTCTCTCCAGCAGATCCTATTTATATCACAGGCAAGGTTTAAGTCTTTAGAATAGGTAATTCTGGTGCTGTTTGTTTGGTGGATATGCAGGAGGTCCATCAGAGTGGGGTCTGACAATGTCCTGTGTGCCAGGCATAGAGCTCCCCTTAAAAGTCTATAGGAGACAGAATACATGGATAGAGCCTTGAGGCAGTCTGCATAGGACATTTTAATTATGCCCTGTATTCTTTTAGTGAGGAACCTCTGTGGACATTCCAGTTGTTGGATATGCCTGGTTAGGTACTTATCAAAGGGGGCATTGTACCCGATATGTCTGATGAATGCCAAATACAATGGAACAATGACTTCTTTGGAGTTAGATGCCATACCGTTGTTTATAAGTTGCGCAACATAGCATGATCTCCTCACTATTATAGACAAGTGATGGTCAGAGTCTAGAGTACTGATTATGTGTACCCCTATGTCCCTGACTACTGGGTCATCTCTAAGGGGTGTGTTTTCAATGTGATAGTTACTAGGGGTAGATGACTTACCAAAGGAAACTATTGTGCATTGCTTGGCATTTAGTTTCTGTCCATGGCTCTGACACCAGTAGTTTGGGTCAGCCCTTCCTGGTAAACATTTGTGTCTGTGTGGGATTCAATGACAGCTCCTACTTTGTAATCATCTGCAAATTTATTCATCCAGAGACCACCGACATTGGCCTTGACTTCAGAGAAGTAAATACCAAAAAGGAGTGGACCAAGGACTGATCAGTAAGGGATTCCACTTGTGACTGGCCTCTTTGTAGAGATAGACTCCCCAGTTCTAAATTCCTGAGTCCTGTCTGTGAACCAGTTGGCTATCCACCAGGTGACATACAGGTTTCTACATAACCTGTTGAATTTGTCAACAATGCCCAAGTGGGGTATTGTGTTAAATGCCTTGGCCAGGTCAAGGTAAGCAGTGTGAATCATTTTGCCCCTCAGCCATTGCTTTGGTGACCTTCTCACAGAAATCCAACAGGTTGATTAGGCATGGCCTGCCCTTGATGAAGCCAAACTGGACTGAGTCCCCTGTCTGCAGGTTTACTATATATTGATCATTTCCATGATAATACTTTCCATTGCCTTACATATAACACTAATGAGACTTATGGTTCTGTAGTTTTCAGGGTCTGTAGCTGGCCCACCTTTGTACAGAGGGATGGCTGTTGCTGTTCTATATTCATAAGGCATGAATCCTGTTTGGAGGCTACAGTTAAATAGCAATTCCAAAGGGCCTGATAGGTCATGTTTCATGCTATTTAGAAGGCATCCTGGGATATTGTCTTGGCCCATTGATATAGTGTTCTTGGCATTAGAGAGAGAATTAAGGACCTGCTCCCTAGTGATAGCAGGGGAAGTTATATTTCATGATATTTCCTGAGGGAAGCTTGAGAGGGAGAGAGGGGTAAATCTGGAGATGTATTTATCAGTCAGTAGGTTTGCTATATCTTCTGGCTCAGTATAAGTGGCTCCATTTACAATAAGCTCTGCGCAAAATTG
This sequence comes from Protopterus annectens, assembly GCF_019279795.1. Taxonomy (NCBI): domain Eukaryota; kingdom Metazoa; phylum Chordata; order Ceratodontiformes; family Protopteridae; genus Protopterus; species Protopterus annectens. Next base: position 1,077,422,410 of record NC_056741.1, read on the forward strand.
TATATTGCCTTTGAGGTTGCGGACATAGCTAAGAATTTCTTATGGTTGTCCTTGGCCTGGGAGGCCAAATTTACCTCAAGTTTGACATTGGTATACTTTATTTGTCCTCAAGGAATATTGGATGTGGGTAGCCAAAATGTTTGACTTGTTGAATGATAGTATGAAATATGTTTAAGTTTCATGGAAGAAGGTACAAATCACTTATAGAAATATTGATATGGTACTGGATGGCAACCTACTGCAAGGTATGAGAGACAAAAATTTACATGATTTCCTTACAGTTTCAAAACCTATTATTGTAGCCATCATTCAGATTCCCAAGACCAATAAGTATGTTCTGGATCCTCCACTTAGACCCATTGTGGCAGTAATGGCTTACAAAACATACTCCCTAGCTATTTTGGAAGACAGAAAGCTTAACTCCTTTCTAAAATCCTATAACTATGTGCTAGTAGATTCCTGGGATTTTTTAGGAGAAGTGGCTGACGTATGTTTTCTCCCCATGACCTTTTAGTGACTATCGACATTAAGGATTTGTTCTTTGTGATCCTCTGCACTTTGGGGTTAGAATTGTGTGGTAGTATCCTTACAATGAGTAAGTTTTTGACCAAAAATGACCTCAGATTAGTTATAGAATACTTGGCGAGGGAGAATACTACAAGCAGACAAGTGGAGTGGCTACTGGGGCTGCTTGTGCCCCTGTGTTTACCAACATAGTGCTATTATATTGGGAACAATAACATGTTTTCAGAGCCATTTACTTTCAATCCATCATCCTATACCACATTTTGGATGATATATTTCTCTTCTGAAAAGGGCTAAGGATGAATTACATTAATCAAACTATGGAATTTCTGAAATTTAAAAGCAATGTAAGATATGAAGAGATTCATTTTTTGGATGTCACACTTATAAAAGACTTGGACAAAAGGAAATTTAATTCCAAACTTTACAGAAAATATATTTTTTCTAATTCTTATTTATATTACAATAGTGATCATCTGACCCATCAGAAGAAGGACATAGTCAAGGGGCAGATGGTGAGGGCAGCTTGTAAGATATCTGCTTACTATGATTTAATAAAGGAAGTCGATTACATTGAAGAACTTTTCCTAGAACAGGGATACCATGGCCTTTGATCAAAGACCCAAAAGTGAAGTGATAAAAGGGTTGAATACAAAATTTGTTCCTCTTTTAGGTGGTAATAGATCTAATTTGGATGCATTGGCTCAACTAGACTGCCTTGGGTCCAAGGATGAGGTGGTTGGGTTGAAGGCTGAAACTAATTATAATATGTTTCTTATCTTGAAAGACAATAATGACACAGTCAATATTCAGAGAATTGCCACTAAATATTGAGACCTGTTTTCTAAAATGCCTAATGGTTTACCAGTTTTTTCCAAACCACCCCTATATACCTGCAAAAGAGGTCTTAATATTAAAAATGTTATTGAAAAAGGGACCACTGAGAAAGTATTAATTGACAACTGTTTTTTAAAAGCCACATACAAATGTGGTGTATGCCGCCGGTACTCACATATGGCACATTGCAGGGAGCTATTTCTTCCCAGTATAGAGGAAACTTTCAGGGGGAACAGGTATTTCAGCTGTTCCACCAAGAAGGTCATGTATTTAGCTTTTTGCTCAGTGTGCTTCTCCTATTATGTAGAGTAGACTGAATGTGCCCTCAAAAATAGAATATACAAGGATATATATTTGAGGTTAGGAAAAAGACTGAAACCAATGCTCTATACAGAGATTTAGTTAAGTGTGCTTAGAGTAGATTTTTATTTTGGGTATTAGAAAAAAAGTGTTTATGGTCAGGAATATACGAACAGCATTCTTCTTGGATTAAAGCGCAAGTACCACCTCTCACCACTACGGTGAAGTCGAGAGCCATGCAGTTTTGAAGCACTACAGTTCTCATGGCATTCAGTTCATCAGTCACCAATTTGAGGGCGGAAAAAGTTGCATTGCTCATCACTTCGAGAAGTTTAGACAGTTTTTTCAGCTCACAGATTGATTTCACTGCTCCATATGCTGGTAATATGCCTGCCCACAATATAACACTATCACTCAAGTCCATGAGTGTCAGTCCATTGCCTATAGAATGATGGTTTTTCCAACGTGCATCGATTTGCCCCACTGGATTTACAGGTTTCTTGACGACTTCTCGGACATTCCGAATTTTTCCTCGAGGCAAAACTGCAGTGTGTCGTATGGCCAGAACCAGGTAGCCCAAAAAACAACTGCCGGACCAATTCTCAGGTAACCATTTGTATGCCTTTCTGCCACACACAAAATAACAGTCCTCTACTTTAGTAGTAACTTTACTGTGAATATACACTTGCCCTGCATGAACATTTTTTTTATCAATTATAGACAGTTGCTTATAAAGAGCAGAATTATGTTTTACTTCATCAAGTGTTTTGTGCATCAATCCAAGAAATGAATCATAACTTGTATTACAATAAAAATCTGCATTGTTACCTTTAGTGTAACATTTATAAGGAACAGTCACATTGCAATTGCTCCAACCCACCTGAACAGTATCATTTTTATAAAACCACACAGTTCCCTTTTGTGGAACAGACAAGTGCAATGCTATTTTATCTTGTGATGTAATGGTTGAGGTATCATAAATCAAGTTTTCCCAGGTCTCATTGACCCCTAGGGGGACAGTAGCCATTAATAACCCCCCGTATGCTGTCGGCAAAGCTGTGCAAATCCAGCAATTCAAAACATTGAAAGTCTCAGCATACACATATTTAATTGCCTGGTAAGTGTTAAAGTTTGGATGCCAGTCTATGAGTAACGCTTCACGTTTATTCAGTTCAGTCTGTTTGGCTGGGAAAAGGAAAGGCCACAACAAAAAGATTATTGTCACTAGTACAGTTAACAGGATGATTATGCAATACTTCTGAGGAAAGGGTTGTTCTTCATTCCTGTTTCTTCTGGACTCTATCATTTTTACTCTTGGCATGTGACAAGATTTTTGTCCAGTTCAATGTTTTTGAGTAGTTTGCAGTGCGTCAGGTGGATCCAAGAGGCGTGCTCTGCTATCTTGACTGCAGTGGCTGTCGACAGAAGCACTTGATATGGACCTTCCCACTTTGGTGATGCCCAATTCTTCTTCTTTACTGTCTTCACCCAGATCCAGGTACCCGGGGGCATTGCCACTTCTGACGGTCTGGTTCGTTCTTTATCTAAAACAGAATTTGACTGCAGCAGATGTTTAGAATTCAACAGGTTTCTCATATACTCAGCTAGTATACTGTCAGCTTCCTGGTTTGCGGGCATGAGAGATTTCCAGTGAAGTATATAATAAGCCCTTCTAAATAGTTTTTCAAAAGGAGTCAATCCTTTTGCATTTGGAACAGTTCTCATGCTCAACAGTGCCAGGGGCAGACAGTACACCCAATTTCTCTGTGTTTCTACTATTAACTTCCTTAGCTTACTCTTTAAACTCCCATTATGCCTCTCTACTAACCCTGCAGATTATGGGTGATACGCACAATGATTTTTTAAAGAAATACCAAAATGTTTACTTAACTGTTGTATGGTCTGGTTTACGAAGTGTGTGCTGTTGTCACTGTAGATCCTTTCCGGAATGCCGAATCTAGGGATGATTTCTTTAACGAGAACTTTTGCTGTGTCTGGCTTTTTAGTCAGAAAGGCTTCCACCCATCTGGAAAACATATCTACAATGACAAGACAATGCTTCTTATTTTCACATTTGTTCAATTCTATAAAATCCATACAGATAGTATGAAATGGATACGGTGGTGTAGGGAAACTCCCTTGCTTGGGCTTTAACGCCCCTTGTACATGATGTTTATTACAAACGTGACACATCGAACAAAATTGTTTAGAGTAGTTTAAGAATCTGTATGTCATGAACACTTGGTTCACCAGCTGTACCATCCCCCCAGTTGAGACATGGCACTGCCCATGGCTCAGCAAAGCTGCATATCTAAACAAATTAGACGGCAATATCGGTTTCCCTTCTTTAGAGATGCACAGCCCCTTTTTGAGAATTGCTCCTCGTTTTACCCATCTTTGTTTTTCAACTTGCGTAGTAAGTGTCTGCATTGTCTTTAACATTTCTAAGTCTAAAATCTCAGAGGGTTGTGATTCCTCATTCAAAAGAAATACTTCTGAAGCTGCCTGCTTTGCAGCTGTATCAGCTCTCGCATTACCACCATCAACCACCAGAACTCTGCAAAATCCGAGATTGGGTTGCCCCGAGATTGGGTTTGCCCTCCTCCCTCTGACATCAGCAAAGTTACATATCCCCCTCCAGTTTCCGCCATTTTTCATATGCTGCTGTGTTCCTGACCCATTCGGCCGTAGGAAAACTGGGTATGTGTTACATTGTTGATCTATAAACACTTGTTTGTGTTGAACTCCACTAGCGACTGCTAGGAGAGTCTATAGTGCTGCAAATTTACTAAACATTGCTCGTAGTTCTTAAGCAACAAGCCTATGTTATAATTAACGCGCTTAAATTTCCAACAGCGTGCTAACAGAACGCTAGTGTTGACTATAAACTGGCAGCAAATGGAAAGTAGAATCTACACTTTATGCAAATATCTGTAAACATAACTTAGTGACTGTAATGTACATAAACTGCTAAGTTCAATTGTTTTCTACTTAGATAGTATTTATGTGTGATTTTCTAATTCAGCTCTGAACTGTATCAACAAACCATAGCAATTATAGTGTGTCTCCAATGGACATAGAAACTGTTACAATGTTTTTAATATAAATCATAGCCAGGGCATGCAACTAATGGTCTAATTGTAATAGCGAAAGGTCGAGGAGTGTGATATTGTAACTCGTCACCAAGCTACCTTTGAGTTACCTGCAGCTATATAGCAATTAAGTCTAATGCATTTTGCTTTACTCCAACCAGTAGCGTACCTATAGAACGCCAATACGCTACCAATGTAAAACGTAAAGTCGCTAGGAATTAGTCACTAGAACCACAGCTACTATTATTTCTAAATCACTTATGTTTAAGCATGGAGCCTCACTTAAACTCTAATGATAAGTATACTAACTGCATTATACTTTGGCTTAAAGAGATTTGGAAATGTTTAAAGTATTACATGGAACTTTCTAATGAAACGCTGCTAATTTAATACATTATATTCTCCATTCAGGTACTGCCCAGTACTCCTTTACCTGGTAGAAATACAACTGCCCAAGGCAAGACCGCCTCACCGAGTGCGAACGCATGGACAAAGTCAAAGTCCCACCACCAGCTCAAAACCAGCCCAAGGTTAATAAATACTGTAACTTAGGGAACTATAACGAATATACAAGGATATATTTGAGGTTAGGAAAAAGACTGAAACCAATGCTCTATACAGATATTTAGTTAAGTGTGCTTAGAGTAGATTTTTATTTTGGGTATTAGAAAATGTAGATCCAAAACCCCGGTAGGAGGCAATGGCACACATTATTGGAATATTGGTTTTTTCTGGTTTGGCAGTTACGACTTAAGGCCAATGTCTCACAGGTCTAAATGACCAATATCTCTATTTCTGGTTCTGAAAATGAGAGGAGCAAAGCTGTAAGAGTGACTCAAGGGATGATGTTGTGATTTACTGTGTTTCTAGTTTTGTAATAGGGTACTTCTTATTTCATAGGTTTTTAGGAGAATGGACTTTTCTACAAAATATACAAGATTACATACTTAGAAATGTACATATTTTTATACATTTAATATAAAATGCTGGACTATTTTGGATAAGGTAGGATTCTTAAACTATATATTTTTAACTTATGTGTGGTAAATTGTATCCAATACAATAGAAACGCGTAGCCTGTCATTTTAAGTTTTTTTAGAGGGAAAGTAACAGGAAATTGTGTAAAAGCTCTGCTTTATGAATTACTTTGAATTCAGTGTATATACTGGTTTTAGAAGTGCATCTGTTATTCTGAAGAAGTCTTATTTTATGACAAAAGTGCTTAATGACTGTAATAAAATTTTGGTTTACTTTTTCCTGTGAGTGTTCTGTAACATCTTTGGGTACCATATCAGAGGCAGTTTTTGTGATGTGAGACCATGTTACTTTGATTAATGGTATCTAGAAGCTATAGCAGGACATTCTTGGTGCTGTGATGGGGTCAAAAGCCATGCTGAGTGGGAAAAAGTAATTGGTTATCAATTAGAAAAGTTAGAAGTTGCTGATGTATACATTTTTCAAATACTTTGGAGAGGTGAGGAAGGATTGCTATATGGTGATAGCTTGCTAGTTCAGTGGATGCGCCATCTTTGTGAAATGGAATTATAAAGAAAGCTTTTCATAGGGTTGGGTTGTATTTTTTGTAATTGATCTATTAATTAGGATAGATGCAGGGTATTAAATAGTGTCAGTGGCTATACTGAGGAATTCTGATGACAGGTTGTCAGGAGCTAGCACTGGGGGGTTTAATTTTTTAATGTATTTTTTGATGGCATTTGTCTGGATGGTGGTTATAGGTTATTATTGTTTGAGTTAAGTATGGTACTAGATATGAAGTGTTCGTTGAATATATATAAACTGTCCTGGCTGGTTTCTGATTGGAGAGGATTTGGGGCTGGGTGAGTTTTTTGCTTGGTTTTAACAGGTTTTTTTAAATGCTGTCAAAATCTTTTGGGATTTTTGGTATGTGTGGTTTGGTTTGTGGAGAACAAGTTCTTTTCATCATAATGAACTTTTGCCTTTGTACTGTTTGTGAAGCACCAATATATGTCTAGATAGTAGTGGGCAGGCATTAGTGTTGTGCCATTATTTCCAGGTGTTATCTCTGTCTCTTATGAGTTGTGTAGTTTGGTGGGTTAGCCATGGGGCAGAATTTATTTTCACTCTATGTCTCACTGGGACTTGCTGGTTTAATATGGTTAAGATGAAGTTATTCATGTGGTAGCCTCATCTAGAGGCAGATATTTGAGGAATTTCCAGTCACATTGTTTAAGTATGTCATTAAATATGGTTTTATTACTAGTTTATTAGTTACTTTTCTCAAGCAGTTGAAGTATTAAGTCTGAGGGACTTGTGGTATTCTCTGCTGATGTAGGTGGGGTGATGATTGCTGAGATAGCCAGGTAGGTTGCTGGCTGGTCATATTTTTCAGGGTTGGCTGAGCGTATGTAGTCTAGTATGGATTTTTTTGGATACTTTGTCAAATAGTGCTGGTTGTTGGATCAGATGAGTGAAATGATAGAGCTTAATATTATGGAGAGTAGAGTTAGGTCTGCTAGAGGTCCAATCTATGTTAAGGTCAACAAGCAGGATGATTTCTTTTTTGAAAGTAGATGATAAATCACTAAAAATGTTTTCAGTAGTCTTGGCATTTTTTGAGGAGTGGGGAGATGTAGGCGGCTACAAGGATTATGGATTTCTGATGGTTTAGGTGGAGTTTTGCTATTAGTATTTTTTCTTTGCTGTGTTGTGGAATAGTTGGGAAGTGTGTATGGATTTGCAAGGTGGCTTGAAAGGTAATGGCCACACAGCCAGCCTTTTTCCCTATTTTGCCTTTCCTAATGATAGTGTAACTGGGAGGAATGGTTTTGTCAGCTTTAATTTCAGGTCTTAACCAGGGGTGATAACTAAGATGTGGGGTTCATGGAATTCAATCCATGCTTGAAGGTCAGATACCTTATTGCAGATGATGTGGGCATTGAGATCATATGCTTGCAGGCTGGAGGAAGGAACTGGAGGTTTGTTTTATTTTAGATGATTGCTGAGGAGGGGAGTTTTGATGCAGCGGGTTTGGGTGGGTTAGATTTTTTTAATTGGGCTGGTCTTGTGCCAGGATTGGGGTGTACATTTCTGCTCTCTCTTAGTTTATTGGAGTTGGTGGTGGAGTTTTTTAGGTTATTCAGAAGTTTTTGTATTGTTCTTACACTGGAATGTGGGATATTGTATTTGGTGTAGGTTAGTAATGGACTTTTTTTTTGTAGGATTTTGTCTATGCTGAAGAGGGATGGCCAGGGAGTTGAATCTGTGGAAAAGGGGTAAATAAGTTTTGAGGACTTGGTTTGAGTGTAAGTAGGGCATGATTCATAACTAATTAATATGGTAAGAATGGCTAAAGCTCATATTAGGGGAAGGAGCTGTGCATGCATGTTGGGAGGTGTGAAATACTTGTATGGAACAGTATAGAGAGAAAATGGGATTAAGAAAACTACAAAAATCTTGGGATGTACCTATTGGGGAGGGACGGTTGATAAGAGAAGGGTGGGAACAAAGATTCTTGTTTTCTAATTTGCAATTAATTGGTTATTTATTAGGTTTTAATTGTTCGGTTATATTGGTTGGTATGGGTAGTGAAGAGTCAGGTGATATGTTTTGGCCAATAAATTTAATGATATGGGGGTGGGTGGGGAGTCTAGGGAAGCTGCTTGTGGTGTGGCTGAGTGGACTGGGGCTAGTTCTTGGAGTGAAACGGCAGGTCCTAGCTATGGTAATGAACAAAAATATATCTGTTTATTCAGCAGTAGTGTAATGAAATTGTAACGTTAAATATTTTGTAATCTTTGGGTTATTTTTTGGCTGGTTATGAGGTTGTTTGCTTCCCATGTTGTTGCTTTGTTTTAAGGAAAAATAGATTGAAAAGCAGCATATGCCTTGATGGTGACCAGGAAGAATAGTTGTGGAGGATAGCTACTGAACTGAAGACAGAGTAATCTATTACAAGATATAGCAGAAATAGTGCTCTAAACATATTGTGTAGCAGTAAAGTAAGAGCATCTGTGTGATGGAGACACTGGCTGTGCTGGTTTACGTGAGAGCAGTTGGACATAAGCCAGTATTGTCTTTCTCTATTAATGCCTACTCTTGGTGTAAACTTTCCTGGTTGGAGGAATAAATGGGATGGCAAATCTCGTATGAGAGTGGTTGGCAGGGATATTAAGACACCCAGCAGTAGTGGGTGTTGATAGTTTTCCTAATAGCAATTGGATGTAAGCCATTATTTTATTGTTCTATTAAAGTCTGGGCAGTCTCCAAACTAGTGCCCCCCCTTTCAATGCAAATTTGGGGACAAAAACAGAAAAAGGAATTCCTCTCACAAGTTGAACTATAGCAAAGAGCTTCTGCTAGCTTCTTGATGCACTTCCTGATATCTTAAGATGTTCATTTAAATAGTGTTATACTGGCCATGGCTGGCCAGGACTGAACTTTTTCCAATTGGCTCCTCTTCTGAGGTGCCAGTTGTGCCCCTTAACAGCTTATGCCTGAAGTGATCACCCCTTTATCACACCTCAGTTACTATCCTGAAATATACAACTTAATATAGCTGTTACTTTTACCGTATGGCACTCCATCTCCATCCCTCCCAGTCACCACTGGTGTACCACAAGGCTATATCCTTGGTCCCCTCTGCTTTAACATTCTCACCAACATCCTCCACACATCCACACAACAGACCTCCATAATATAATATGCAGATTACACCACACTCATGTGCGCATCTGACAATATGGCACACCTTCAAAGAATTACACAAGAAGCTTCAATAGCAACTTAAACATGGGTTTATAACTCACAACTCATGCTCAACCCTAAAAAATACTACTGACTTTTCCCCCCAAATCCTTCTCCCAAGAAAGAAAATAATGCCATCTCTCTTGATAATGCCATTACTTCTCATAGCAAATTATAAGGAATGATAGTGGATGATAATCTTACATTCAACTTGCATATAAAAATTGCATAAGAAAAACTCATCAAAACTAGGAATGCTTTATGTCAATGGAAAAAACTTCAAAGACCAATGCACGTAAGGTTCAGTTAAGGCACATTTAATAACTTGCAGCAAGGAGACAAAAACATGCAAATACAAGATTTTGCCTAACTACTAACAGGAAGTATGCTATTCTTATACTGTTTTACAAGACATGGCCTTCTATGGCTGACGTAATCAAACACAACTTTCAGTATTGTTCTGCAGCAGATGTTACTCAGATTTTCTGCTGACATGACTAGATTTGTGAGAAACTTTTTGAGAAAACAACCTGGTCTTGGTGGGCACTAACCCATTACAGGCCCCTATTGTACAATTCTAATACATGTGTTACATTTCAAGGTACTTTTCTAACTCAGGCATAAGCAAATGCTGATTACAGTTCATATTTTCAAGCAGTCTTTGTTCTAATTATCTATAGCTTCTACAGCTGTGTATTTTCTCACAGCACAAGCGGAACTTCTTGTCTAAGCCTCATAACATTTATACAAGTAGTATTGTTCTATTCATTATTTTCCTGACACAAGCAGAAATCATCTGCTTCTCAGTAAATTTCCAAGCATAAGCAAAGATTTTAGCTGACAATACAAGGTCAGAAAGCATCTGCAGTTTGTACAGATTTATGCAATATGAAATAGAATAAATGTGTTAACCCTTTTCAAGCTCTAAATGCACTAAGCATATTACTAATACACACATTAATACATATTTTTCTGACATTTCTCCCCTTTTAATACTTTTATTCTACTTTCAAAATAAGCATAAACAGTTTTTTCTTCTTCTAACATCTTCCCACTCAGGATTTGCAGTTAAGAGAGTCATTCAGTTTAAACTTATGAAAGCATTTCAGTTTTTCAATAGTTCTTCAAACTCAGCACTTTGATATAAGGTTTCAGAAACTGACATATCTATAAAGTCTTTAATCAGTCTTTTCATACAGGGGATACCACAACAAACACATACTCCCAATAGGAGCATTCCTACACAAATGGCAATCAGGATGTTCATTAGGATGGTACCCCACCCCCCAAACCATTTCTGGAAAAAGTCCGTCAGTGGATTTGGGCCTGGTTTGTTCATGGCCAACACTTGCTGAATTACCGAATTACCGCAAGATGATTGTCTATCTCGTGTTTATGGTCAGGAATATACAAACAGCATTCTTCTTGGATTAAAGCGCAAGTACCACCTCTCGCCGCTAGGGTGAAGTCGAGAGCCATGCGGTTTTGAAGCACTACAGTTCTCATGGCATTCAGTTCATCAGTCACCAATTCGAGGGCAGAAAAAGTTGCATTGCTCATCACTTCGAGAAGTTTAGACAGTTTTTTCAGCTCCCAGATTGATTTCACTGCTCCATATGCTGGTAATATGCCTGCCCACAATATAACACTATCACTCAAGTCCATGTGTGTCAGTCCATTGCCTATAGAATGATGTTTTTTTCTAACGTGCATCGATTTGCCCCACTGGATTTACAGGTTTCTTGACAACTTCTCAGACATTCCAAATTTTTCCTAGAGGCAAAACTGCAGTGTGTCGTATGGCCGGAACCAGGTAGCCCAAAAAACAACTGCCGGACCAATTCTCAGGTAACCATTTGTATGCCTTTCTGCCACACACAAAATAACAGTCCTCTACTTTAGTAGTAACCTTACTGCGAATATACACTTGCCCTGCATGAACATTTTTTTATCAATTATAGACAGTTGCTTATAAAGAACAGAATTATGTTTTACTTCATCAAGTGTTTTATGCATCAATCCAAGAAATGAATCATAGTTTGTATTACAATAAAAATTTGCATTGTTACCTTTAGTGCAACATTTATAAGGAACAGTCACATTGCAATTGCTCCAACCCACCTGAACAGTATCATTTTTATAAAAACACACAGTTCCCTTTTGTGGAACAGACAAGTGCAATGCTATTTTATCTTGTGATGTAATGGTTGCGGTATCATAAATCAAGTTTTCCCAGGTCTCATTGACCCCTAGGGGGACAGTAGCCATTAATAACCCCCCATATGCTGTCGGCAAAGCTGTGCAAATCCAGCAATTCGAAACATTGAAAGTCTCAGCATACACATATTTAATTGCCTGGTAAGTATTAAAGTTTGGATGCCAGTCTATGAGTAACGCTTCATGTTTATTCAGTTCAGTCTGTTTGGCTGGGAAAAGGAAAGGCCACAACAAAAAGATTATTGTCACTAGTACAGTTAACAGGATGATTATGCAATACTTCTGAGGAAAGGGTTGTTCTGCATTCCTGTTTCTTCTGGACTCTATCATTTTGCTCTTGGCATGTGACAAGATTTTTGTCCAGTTCAAAGTTTTTGACTAGTTTGCAGTGCGTCAGGTGGATCCAAGAGGTGTGCTCTGCTATCTTGACTGCAGTGGCTGTCGACAGAAGCACTTGATATGGACCTTCCCACTTTGGTGATGCCCAATTCTTCTTCTTTACTGTCTTCACCCAGATCCAGGTACCCGAGGGCATTGCCACTTCTGACGGTCTGATTCGTTCTTTATCTAAAACAGAATTTGACTGCAGCAGATGTTTAGAATTCAACAGGTTTCTCATATACTCAGCTAGTGTACTGTCAGCTTCCTGGTCTGCGGGCATGAGAGATTTCCACTGAGGTATCTAATAAGCCCTTCTAAATAGTTTTTCAAAAGGAGTCAATCCTTTTCCATTCGGAACAGTTCTCATGCTCAACAGTGCCAGGGGCAGACAGTACACCCAATTTCTCTGTGTTTCTACTATTAACTTCCTTAGCTTACTCTTTAAAATCCCATTATGCCTCTCTACTAACCCTGCAGATTATGGGTGATACGCACAATGATTTTTTAAAGAAATACCAAAATGTTTACTTAACTGTTGTATGGTCTGGTTTACGAAGCGTGTGCCATTGTCACTGTAGATCCTTTCCGGAATGCCGAATCTAGGGATGATTTCTTTAACGAGAACTTTTGCCGCATCTGGCTTTTTAGTCGGAAAGGCTTCCACCCATCTGGAAAACATATCTACAATGACAAGACAATACTTCTTATTTTCACATTTGTTCAATTCTATAAAATCCATACAGATAGTATGAAATGGATACGGTGGTGTAGGGAAACTCCCTTGCTTGGGCTTTAACGCCCCTTGTGCATGATGTTTATTACAAACATGACACATCGAACAAAATTTTTTAGAGTAGTTTAAGAATCTGTATGTCATGAACACTTGGTTCACCAGCTGTACCATCCCCCCTGTTGAGACATGGCACTGCCCATGGCTCAGCAAAGCTGCATATCTAAACAAATTAGACGGCAATATCGGTTTCCCTTCTTTAGAGATGTACAGCCCCTTTTCGAGAATTGCTCCTCGTTTTACCCATCTTTGTTTTTCAACTTGCATAGTAAGTGTCTGCATTGTCTTTAACATTTCTAAGTCTAAAATCTCAGAGGGTTGTAATTCCTCATTCAAAAGAAATACTTCTGAAGCTGCCTGCTTTGCAGCTGTATCAGCTCTCGCATTACCTTTTGAAATCCTGTCCTGTTGCTTGGTATGAGCTGTGCATTTACAAATAGCTACTTTCTGAGGTAACTGAATAGATTCTAAAAGATTTAAAATAAACTGTGCATGACTGATTGGTTTGCCAGTAGATGTTATCATTCCTCGATTTTTCAACTGTTGCGCAAAAACATGTACAGTAGAAAAAGCATACTGGCTGTCAGTAAAAATGTTTACACATTTACCCTTTACTAAGGTACATGCCCGTGTTAAGGCAATCAATTCTGCTGCCTGTGGAGATAAATTGTGTGGTAAAGATTTCACTTCTATAATGTCAGTATCAGAGACTACTGCATATCCTACTAGGTTCTGTCCTGCAGGACCCCTTTTGCACGAGCCATCCACATAGTATGTCACCTCAGCATCATCCAAGGGGACATCCATGAGATCTTTTCTAGGCAGTGTCTTTTGCTCAATCACCTGCAGGCAGCTGTGTGGTGTGCCATCTGCAGGGGTTGGGAGCAAGGCAGAAGGGTTCAAAGTTCTCAATCGTTCAATTGTCATATGAGGTTGGCTCAACAATATAGTCATACAGGAAAGATGCCTAGCAGGGGAAAGATATGCTACCTTCTCTTGCAGTAAAATAATCGTGACTGCATGAGGCACTCTCAATGTGAGAGGGTGGAACAAAACTACTGAGGCCGAAGCCTGTACCGCCATTGCAGCTGCAACTACTGCTTGTTCACAGTTAGGTAAAGACCATGCCACTGGGTCCAGTTGTGATGAATAATAAGCAATAGGGCATTGCTTGTCCCCATGCTGCTGTGTTAACACTGATATCATATAACCTTGCTTACAATCTACAGTTTGGAAAAAACGTTTATGATAGTTTGGTAATCCAAAACTAATGAGGAAGCTATTAACTGTTTCAGTTTGCAGAAAGCAGATTCTGCTTCTGGTGTCCTTTGTAACAAATCCTGTGCTGCCATAGGCTTTTTATAAATCAGGTTAGTCAGCGGTGCAGATTCCAAGGCATAGTTTGGAATCCAGCTCCAACAAAAATTAGTCGTACCCAGGAAGGACATCATTTCCTTCTTGGTAGTGGGTTTTGGTGCTTGCAAAATCGCTACTTTTCTGTCCTCATCTAATGTCCTACCCCCCTTGGATATTACATATCCTAGGTATGTAACTTGTTTTTTCCAAAGCTGCAGTTTATTTTTGTTTACTTTATGTCCTTCAGTGGCTAAAAATTGTAATAGCGCTATGGTATCTTCTTTACAATCTTGCTGGGTGGGGGCTGCCAGCAGGATATCATCTACATAAAGTAAAATCTGACTACCTCTTGGTGGGGTAAATCCCGCCAAGTTACTTGCCATTTCTTGTGAGAATATTGTCGGACTTTCACAATATCCCTGTGGTAGTCGTGTATATGTATACCTTTTCCCCTGAAATGTGAATGCAAACCAATACTGGCTGTCAGGGTGTATCGGTATCGAGAAGAATGCATTGCTGATATCTACCACAGAAAAATATTTCTGTTGAGGTTTTAAATCATTCAACAGAGTGTGTGGGTCTGGCACCGTAGGTGCCCTTGGTATTACTGTGTCATTTACAGCTTGTAAATCTTGGACCATACGCCATTCTCCATTTGCTTTCTTAACAGGAAATAAGGGTGTGTTACATGGTGAATCAGAAGATTCCACCAGCACCCCTTCCTTAAGTAAAGCTGCTATAATAGGTTTGATTCCTACCTCTGCATCTTTTCTTAAGGGATACTGTCTTTTCTGTGGTCTAAATGCTGACTTTGGCGTAACAGTAACTGGTCCCGCTGTACAAATAAGTCCTACATCTGATTTTCCTGTTGACCAGAGAGTTTCTGGTATATTCTGTAAGGCATTCTCTTCCTCCTTCAATAGGAGTGCTAATCAGCTGTCCTTGCTAGACTGCAAGTGTACAGCTGGGTGGGTCTGAGTTATCCAATTCAACTTATGCATTTGTATTCCCTGTTTTGACAGTTCTAACTCTGTCTGCTTCTCCCACCTTGTAACCTTTTCTCCTAGGTCTACCCATTTTACATTCTTGTCCTTAGTTAGGCTAACATGTGGTAATCGATTAGATTTATAGAGTGCAAAGAACTCCTGGGGCAATGAATAGCTGGCTACACTGTTCTCTTCCATGTCCCAGTACAGATTACGTAATATCAATCTGTTTGCACAATTTCTAAACAATTCTTGCTCATATTCCTTATCAAGTCCTGTTGTGTTGCAATAATACAGAGTACAATGCAACAAATGCTGTTTATCAATGTCAAGGGAGGGGAACTTGCTGATGTCTACATTCATCAACTCTTCGGTTACTGCCCCTGGACCAGTCGTAACCAAGTCCTGGCTGTGCCAATAAAACATTTCACCCTCCGATTGCACTGCAAAGGTATCAATTTGTCGCTGTGCTTCCATACCCTGCATAGTTGGAACTACCGCTATACTAAATAGCTGCATAAGGTCTCTGCCCAAGAGATTCACTGGGCACTTTGCATAAACAACAATTTTGCTTTTCTGGGTCAATCCTGAAACAGGATCAGTTATTGCAATATTATGGGAGAGGGGCTCTCGATACAGCTGTCCATTAGCTGCTTTCACTAGTATGTAATCAGGTGACTCTGAATTCTCTGGCAGGTTGGAGGGATGTATCAGGGTCCACGATGCCCCTGAGTCACACAAGAATCTGACTTCCCTCCTTCTACCAGGAGTGTAACTTCTGGTTTCATGTCTGCTAAATAGAGCTCTAAGCTCAATAAAGCTAAATCCAATATTTCATTTTCTTCACTATCCGTGACTTCCTGTTCTTCCTCTATTTCTTTTGTCACATTCTCTACTCCCTCTATCACATTCTCATTTGTCATATCTCTGCTATCCCCTTCTAGTGATTCCTGACTATCATATAATCAGTCCTCACGCTCCTTGTCTTCCGTGGTTGCCTTCTTGTTTTTCTTGCAATCCCTTGCCAAATGTCCCTTTTTACTGCATTTAAAACATTCACCACTTTTCTTTCGCCCTTCAAAGTCCTCTGATAGCTGATCAGATTGTTTGTTTCCCTGGGGCATTTCTCTTGCCCTTTTTCCCGGACTGTACTACATAAACTTCTGCTCCATCTTCTACAGAAAATACTTGGGGTTTCTTTTTCTTTTTGTTATTAAAATGCCTTTCGGCATGCCTAGCATATTCAAGTAATGACTGTAATCTGCTTGTATGATGATCTACCATGTGTTTTGTAATAAAACTGTTTATGGGTGCAATGCTGCCTTTCAAAAATGCATTCTTTAGCTGCTGCTCATATGGGGAATCGTGTGTCTGATCTTCAGGAATCTGCATTCCACAATGGTTGTTAAAACATTCTAACAGTCTGGCATAATATCTGTCAACAGTTTTGCCTTCTTGTTGGATGCATTGATTAATGCAAGTCCAGTCTGCCCTAGGCTTCCATTTCTCAGAGATTCTGTCTGTAAGACCTTTCACTCTGTTGTCTAGTTCTGCGCTGCTATGTGAGAAGGGCCTGAGCGCAGCGTCACAGGGATTCCAGTTGCCACTAATCATGTGCCAATCTGGTCCCACAATTTGTCTGACTACTTTTTCTACCTCTTCTCCATTTAAATTTTAACTTAGCCTCATTCCTTACAAATCTTCTAAGAACTTTCTAAAATTAACTTTTGGATGGGGAATTCCCTCAGTGGCTTTCTGGATGTCCCCTGGAGTCCAGGGTCTGTACACTAGAATAGTTGGGTCCTGACCTTCTTGTCCTGCCTGAGGATTAGGCACTACTATAAGCGGACATATTTCTTCTTCACTCATAGATCGTGAATTCCTACCCATTTGATATAGCTCATTGTCTCCTTTTGAGTTTCCTGTCCGTGTTCGAGACCTGGTCTCGATGGGATGTCTAATAAACGGTTTCACTTTTGTAGTATCTCTATTTACAGTGACAGCAGGATATCGCAGGGGTGGACTAACTTGTTCACTCGCCTCATATTCTGGAAAGAGAGGCGGAGGGGCCGATGCTATTACTAAGTTATTGTCCTTATCTAAAAACATTGCTTTTGAATTATTTCTTTTTTGTTCCCTACGGTTTACTTCCTCAATCCACCTGTGTGCCTGAGGAATTCCTAATTAACGTTGCTTTTTTACCCGACCTTTAGAATCGGTTTTAAGCTGTTTGACAAGTTCGACAAGTGAGGATTTTTCTAATTTACCGTCAAATTCATACTTATTAACCCATTTTGAATAGTATTTAATATTATCAGCACGCTGTGACTGCATGTATTTCGCGTCTTCGGTTAACGGCGGATTTTGGGATCTTTTTGTGCAATTATTCCCTATTCTGTTCTACCCTTTTAATCATTACGTAACTCCTTATTTTTTAACGTGGTACTATGGATTTTGTTATAGTCTCTTCAGAATGACTGCCTACCTGCTCTGTTTCCCTGATCTATGACAAGACAGTAATCTTTTTGTCCCTGACTTGTATAAACAAAGTCTTAACAAAACAATACAAATCTAGTCCCTTATCTAAAACAGAAAAAAAAGGTAGATTCACCTTACCTGAGTCTTTGTGATTGATCACCTGGTTCGTGTAAACCCGTCCTTCAGTCGCAGATCAAAAAGTGGCTGGCCTCTTTTGTACGACAATTCAGTTGGAGGGCTTTTCAAATAAGAAGAACCAATGTGGTTTCTTCCCCGTACAGTTTCAAGCCACCTGGCCTGTCTGATCCGAGGCGAAGTGAGGGTTTCTAGTCCGAAGGACCAATCTGTCAAAGGAAAAAACTTCAAAGACCAATGCACGTAAGGTTCAGTTAAGGCACATTTAATAACTTGCAGCAAGGAGACAAAAACATGCAAATACAAGATTTTGCCTAACTACTAACAGGAAGTATACTATTCTTATACTGTTTTACAAGACATGGCCTTCTATGGCTGACGTAATCAAACACAACTTTCAGTATTGTTCTACAGCAGATGTTACTTAGATTTTCTGCTGACATGACTAGATTTGTGAGAAACTTTTTGAGAAAAACAACCTGGCCTTGGTGGGCACTAACCTGTTACAGGCCCCTATTGTACAATTCTAATACATGTGTTACATTTCAAGGTACTTTTCTAACTCAGGCATAAGCAAATGCTGATTACAGTTCATATTTTCAAGCAGTCTTTGTTCTAATTATCTATAGCTTCTACGGCTGTGTATTTTCTCACAGCACAAGCAGAACTTCTTGTCCAAGCCTCATAACATTTATACAAGTAGTATTGTTCTATTCATTATTTTCCTGACACAAGCAGAAATCATCTGCTTCTCAGTAAGTTTCCAAGCATAAGCAAAGAATTTAACTGACAATACAAGGTCAGAAAACATCTGCAGTTTGTACAGATTTATGCAGTATGAAATAGAATAAATGTGTTAACCCTTTGCAAGCTCTAAATGCATTAAGCATATTACTAATACACACATTAATACATATTTTTCTGACACTTTATAGAGTCAAAAACTTTCTTATTGACACAACTAAAGCAACACTTGCCACTGCTTATCTCTATTTTTTATGGTACTTCCATCCTTACTAACCTTCAGGCATCACAAAAATCAAACCTTGAACAATGCTATAACAAAGTTACTAAATTTGCAGCAAATACCCCTTTCATAATCCACCATGTATAGCAGCAAAAAGCCTACATTGGTTAAAATTAATCCATTAACTAACGTATATGCATATTTTATCACATATAAAATTATTCAGAATCCATCTGAATGGCAAGCACTAAATAACATTATACACAACCATGTTCACAGTTGGTCATTGCTATCCAGTGACCGACATATCCTGTCTGTCCACAAACCAATCAAATCTGCTGGGCATTATCTGTGCTTGTCCCATGCTGCTAAGGCCTGGAACTTCTTATCTGTATCCGTCAGGTCAATACCTTCTCTCTCATCCTTCAAAACCATTCTGAAACACTTCTTAGCCAAAAGTTGGCTGTGTTCTTGCTCAACATCAGCTTAAACTATATTCCTAAATGTGAATGCATAACTATTCATACCTTACCCATCCTTAGTCTCCCTTTTTCACTCACTTCGTTACTTTTATCAATACCTCTCACCTGGCTTTCTCTTTAAATATACCATAAACCTACTTTTCTCTCATGTTTTATTGCAATTCATGTTTGTTTTATATTACCTTACCCTAATTTTCTGTATAAACTCTTTAACATTTTATATAAGTGTTGAGTCATTGTCATATAACTTGCATCTATTCTTAACCAATGTTTTCATATTATGTTTAATTTGGTATAATTATTTAAACTGTAGTTGTTTTTGTATTATTTGTAAAGACTGTAAAATTATTGTTCTTAAAATGTTTTGTAATACTTGGAGCTTTTTTCCCTGGGCCTCTGCTGAAAATGGCAGACAATAACAGTTAATGTAATTATAGCATGATGACTATATAGATGTTTTTTATAGGGGAAAAGATCAAACTGCAGGGAAAAGCTTAAGCGGGGTGGTTTTAAGGTTAGTAATATTTAACAGACAAGTAGTAATGTAGCTTAAAATTTGATAAGAGAGAGATATGAAAGGAGAAATGATGGAAATAGGCATGAAAATAAATGGACAGGTGGGACAGTAGTTATTGGAGGGGTGTGAGAGGAAGAGGAAGAGTTAGGAAATTATTGCAGTATGAAGAGGAGTTATAAGGTATAAAAGATTGTGAAGCAAAATGGCTATACGAGTTGGAGAAAAGTAATATAAGTAAAGCTATTCAGGTGAGCAGGAAGAAGAGATCCATCTTTGGCATAGGTGCTGCTTAAGCAATGTTTTGAAACTATTTAAGTTTTCTACCTGTTTTTGTGTGGGGATTTCATTCATAGTTTTGATGCATACGGGAGTAGAGAAACTCTCCAGGAGTGTTGAATGTCTTACGCATACATAGTACGAGTTTATTGCTAGAGCGAAGGTCTCTAGTGGGTGAATAGTACAGTAAATATTTTGTAATGCTGGGAATTTCTCTGGAGAGTACAACAGGTTGTGGGCGATGAGTAGTTGTGAATATATCAACTAATTTAGGAGTTCAAGCCAGTTTAATTGTTTTAATGCAAGGCAGTGGTGTGTTTAATAAGCTTGGTTGGATGCAAATTTAGCTACTTTGTAGTAGCAAGAGGCTAGTTCAGTTTTATACGTAGTGTTGATATTAATAAGAATATGGCACACATATAATAGAAAGGGAAGGAGGTATGTTGCTGCTAAGGTAATCCTTGCTTGATCTGTCAGGTAGTGTTTGGCCTTATAAAAGGAACCATGTTTTTGGAGAGTTTTCTTAATGGAATGAAGTTTGTGTAGATCAAATTGGAGGTTGTCATCTATTATGACTCTGAATAGTTTAGTTTGTTTTATGGTTTCTATTTTTGTGTTATTACTTTATGTGATATGAAATGTGTGTTTCTAGTTAAGGCATTATTTGGAAGCATAAGCTTGTTTTTTTTTGGCATTAAGTAGTGAATTAGAACTTTTTAGCCATTATTTTTAAACAAGAAACATTGTTATTAAATTATCACATATGACATATGCAATCATACATTTATATAAATGAAAACAAAATTGACATAATTTTAATTGCAAACATTATATATCACAAACCATATCTACATAATTGTAATTGCAAACATAATAAATCACTTTTAATCTATCTAGTCATTTGTCAGTCAAACATGACGTAGCTCATTCAAATCCAGCCTTCTTTTAAACCCTGTTCCTACTCTGCATGTATCGTTCCCACAATTCCCATTTTTTTCCTAATCAATGAAAACATTTTGAGTGATTTCCTGTAATTTTGGTATGGATGGGGCAGAGCAGATAAGGGTTGAATTGCTGGCCTATTGTACTAGAGTGGCGAGTGTTACAGTGGTATAAAATTTGTTTACGAAAATATTAAATAGAAGTGGACTGAGTATTTACCCTTGGGGAACACCAACAGAGATTGGTGGAAATTCTAAAAGGTTTTGTTGCCATTTATTTGCCTGCTGATGACTGCATAAATAACTGTGAAACCAGGTGAGGTAAGGTAAGTGAGACCTAGTGATGCAAGATCAGACAGAAGCTTTTGGTGGGACACTGTGTCAGATGCTTAGAAAAGGTTAAGGAAAAGTGACAAAACAAGTTTGCCCTCATTTCTGTGTTGGTTTACCATGTTGGTGAAGTTTAGGAGGGCAGTAGTAGTACTGTGGTTGGGCCTGTAACTGGAGAGGAGGTTGTGTTTGGTTACATGTTTCATACTTGGGGCTTTCCCCCCCGGGCCTTGGTTGGAAATGGGCCTTTGCCCAGTTGGACTATCCCAGTCAATAAAAATAAATAAATAAACAAACAAACAAATAAATAAATAAATATATAAATAAAGCTGAGAGTGACTAACTTTCTTGAGGATTTTAGAGAGGGGTGATAGGATAGCAATAGGTCTATAATTTATTAATGCTGTTGAAGTACCTCCTTGGTAAAGGGGTATAATATTGGATTTTTTCCAGATGGATGGGACATAGTTTTTAGTTATAGAAAAGTTGATCAGAACGTAGACAGCGGAGGCTAGTTCTTCTTTACCTGTTTTGCAGAACAGAGTGGGAAGGTTATCAGCAGGTGAGCTTGTTGTTTTTAATTTGGCTAGTAATTCTTTTTGGTTGATGTTGGGACAGACTAAAAACTAAAAGACAGTGGGTTGTTTTCTAGATTAGATGGAATTTGGAGAGGTAAAGTGAGGTGGTCATTGATTAGTGATAGAAATGAAAAGATAA
Source organism: Protopterus annectens (assembly GCF_019279795.1). NCBI lineage: Eukaryota > Metazoa > Chordata > Ceratodontiformes > Protopteridae > Protopterus > Protopterus annectens. The sequence goes on from NC_056741.1 coordinate 1,077,444,462, forward strand.
AATAAGTTTTTAACTGTGGGGCATTAGACTCTTTGTTGTTTGCAGTGGAAGGACAGGGTTTAGTGATATGGCCAGAGTGTAATAGTTTATTTGGAGAGGTCCAAAGAAGCTTGAGGTTGTTGTGGTGCTTTTGTTGGAAATTACTGTAGTATAATTTATTTTTCAAATTTAACAAAGTTCTTGGTATGGTTTCTGAGACATACAACATTTTGGTAGGCATGTTATCTTTTATTCTTATGCAATTCTTTTCATGCTTTATATCTTTGCAGTGTGAGCTGTTTGCTCTCTTTTGTCAGTCATGGTGCTTTAGTTTTTACCCATCTTGTCCTAACTGGTGCTAAATCATTTAGTATTTTTAGGCAGGTATAATTGAAGTGAGAAACTGCTTCATCTAAGGGCATTACTCTTAATACATTCCACTTGCAGTGGGTCTTTGTCAAATTTGGTTAGATTGTGTAGTTGTTTATAGATTATTTGTTTGGGTGAACTATGTTTTGCTGATTTCATTGGTTGGGAGATGGTCACATAGTATCTGGTAAGAAACTAGAGGATTTTATGTAATGGGTTTGTTTGTTAATATCGAGTCCAGCGTGGATTGCCTATTAGTGCTTTTGTTGATTCTGATGGTGGACCTTATTAGTTTGGTGAAACCAAATAGGTGAATAAAGTCCTTGGGGTTGCTGCTGCTTATGGATTGCCAGTCTATATTTAGGTCATCTAAGATGAGGGTTTCTGGGGGGATGTTGTCAGATATCCAGTGTAGGATATTTTTAACTGTGGTAATATTATTGCCTAGTGGGGTGTACACTCCTGAGATACATATAGATTTTTTTTGGTTCATTTTGAGGTACACACTCAGAAGTTCAACATTATTAAATTTTGTGATATTTAGATGAGCTGGAGTTCTTTCTAAGTTGCTTTTGATAAATAATAACAATACCACCTGCTCTTTTAAGATTTCTGTCCATTGTGAGTATGTTAAAAGATGGGGGAATAATTTTGTTGTTAGTTATTTCTTGTTTTAGCCAGGTTTCAGTGGTGATTAGAATGCCTGGGGAGTAAAACTCTAGGCATACTGAACATGGATATCATAAATTGTATTACAGATATTTCAGAGGTTAATGATGAAAAAAATGAGGCTAGAAAACTTGCAGAACCTGTGGTGCCCGAAAATGACTAGTGAATTTAACAGCTCTTGGAGTAAATATGCACATTTTTAGACAATGTGTTTATTTTCTTTAAAGAGTTCCCAGAAAAGTTAACTATGTTTATTGATTATATAACAATACAGTTGATTTTTTAAAGTTTAGTCATATATTTAGTAGTGAAAGAATAGTATATTTGGATGTTGAAAATTTGAAAGGCAAGCAGGGTGGAAGATTTATTTCCAATGTTCATAGAAAAGTAATATTTTCTAATAGTTATTTACAGTTCAATAGCTGTAGCCAATAAGTAAAAATAAAAAGCAGTAGTTAAGGGCCAGCTAGTGCATATGGCATGTATAGCATCTGATGGGGATGCTTTTAATGTGAAAGAAATCAGCATCACTTGGGGTTAACCATACTAGATCTTTTATTTCCACCTTTACCACAGACAGTTAATCCAATTTTTCAGTCATACTTCTTCTTTCAGCTTTTCCCAGTTAGGGGTCACCACAGCGGATCACCTGTTCACTCATGATTGGTAGTGGAGTTTTTTACAGTGTCGAGTTGCCAGCCCAGTGCCCAACCTTCCACGGAAGGCACACACATGCACACACTCATGCCTAGGGCCAATTTAGAGTATCCAGTCCACTTACAGCATGTCTTTGGGATGTGGGAGGAAACCAGAGCACCTGGAGGAAACCCACGTGACCACAGGGAGGACATGCAGACTCCACACAAAGACACCCCAACCGAGAATTGAATCGGAGAACCTCTTGCTGTGAGGCGGCAACGCTAACTGCTGCACCACCGTGACAACCCAATTTTTTCAGTCATACACTTTCTATATTTCAAGACTTACAGTAGTGGGTCCCAACATTTCAAATAGTTACCTTCTGAACTACCATACATGTGTTTAGCCACTCATTTCATATACTACCTTTGCCTTTTTGTAGTTTACATACCATGGAAAAACTGTGTAACTCTTGCCTTTGAATCCTGTGCATGCTCATGATTCACAAAAATATGTTAACATATTGCTTGTAAATCCTATCAATCAGCTCATATTGTTCCTACTTCAGAACACATACATGGTTTCCATATTTTTAGTATTTTGTAAAAAAAACAATATTCAGTATGGTCTGTGACATCATTTGAAAGGTCAGCCTGTGTTGGACAAAAACATGACTGATAAAGTACACTCACAGAGAAAGATGCTGTAGACTTATATGATTAATCATGAACATATATAACATTTTGCATTTTTGCTAACACTTAAATAATCATCTTTCAAAACATTTACTTAGCATCATAAAAGGAGTCTCACCATGATAGACAGAACTGCCGGCATTTTATGAGCATGTTGTACATATGTGAAGACGTTCAATAGTATTTACAAAGCAATTTTTGAAATATGTATAATTTCTTAATGTTCATTAATATTCCAAAAAACAAACAATTTGCAGGAAATTCCATGGCAGCATGTGAAATGCCACATCACCATGGATGAATCCTGATACTTTATGCAAAGCATGCACTGCTTTTGAGATATTAACTGCTGCTGCAGTTTTAACAACAGTTTGAATTATTTAAACAAAAGGAAAGAAATATCAGTTGTACTTATTAGTACAATTACAAATATTACTTTGCATAAAATAGCTTTGTTGTTTGTATCATAATGCATTTACTATATAGGAAAGATGGGAATCTGTTTGCTATTTTTGTATTATTCCTTGATTTTCCTGTAATGGGAATGGATACTCTTAACAGAAACAGGCCAAGGTGTCACCCTCAAAAGCTGCAGGAGAGAGCAAGAGAATGACAGACTTAAATAACTTTGATGATGTGAAAGGAAAGAAACTTAAGGTCATGTAATAAAATCCTATTGCCTTCAACAAAGGACCCCCAAACACTCTATGCTCTGATAATTAAAGCCAGATGTTTAATGCATATGCTTATGAAGCATGTTGAAGTATTAACCCAGCAATCATACATGTATATACTTCAAAATCTTTTAATGCGCACCATATGTGGTTTACTGCACATATAAAATGATGATGATAAGGAAGCTGTTAGAGATAATAAAAAGAGACTGTAAATCTGATAAACATCTACAAAGATTTCATTTTTGATAGAATAATACCTTTCAGTGAAATAAATAAATAAGTGCCCTTCTTGTGAATAATGAACATATAAGTGATTATACACATGCAACAGGTATTATCTTTACTTATCGAGGCTGCCTTTTACATTAAATCAGTCAGAAAAAAAATCTATAGTTAAGCTATTTGTCATTTGCTAACAGTGGGAAATCTGACCATTGCAAAGTGTAGCTGCAACACTATTTTTGCATATGTGAGCTGACATGCCTATTCTGTTGTCAATGCTGAGCGTTTAGAATAGAAAAATATTAAAAGAAAGGCTGTACTGTCATATGTAATAAAGTCTGCTATGTCTCAGTCAGTGATAACCATTTCAAACTAAGTTGCTGACAGGGAACCATAAAATGAAATTGATAGCTACAGTCCTTTGTGATGATCATTGAACTGATGAATCATTATCTGATCTTGGCTATCTGTGGTAGTCTGGACGAATGAAATAAAATTAAAAGATCCCTGTTGATTAAGTGCTTTTTAATGCATTCACTATGCAAAGTCTATTTATATTTCTGTGTGTTTGTATGAATACTCATTGTGTTAGGACTGAAAAGAACACATTTTGTGGACAGCACTGCTGTTTGTACTTCTTTAACCGCATTTACCACTGACAATGCATTTGGCTTATGATTTTTAACTTGAGATTTTCAGGAAAAAGCTTTGGAATATAACAGAGTTCACATGCTCCTAGACTATGGCATTCCTGTCCTCCATCCAAGACATCATTCTGATGGCCTTTCTGTGGACTACATCTAGCTGCCTGATGACCCCCTCCTTGTGTGACCTCAGGAACTGCACACGATATTCATGATAAGGCTTTGACTGGCCTGTTAGAATATGAGTAACACTTCTTCACTTCTGGAGTGTGTCCCCTGAAGACAAACCACACCACTGTTTGCAGCTGCAATGCCAACTTGGACATTCTTTCTGTAATCCTTCTTTAGTATGTCCTTCCTCATCCTCCACTGTGAAATCATTAATTGTGTTGTCAATGAGCAGAGCTTTCCTGTTCTCTGTTACATTCGATATGTTTGAAACAAAAGCAGTGAAGACCGACGGACACAGGACTATCCCTTTTAGTATAGTCCATTATGCACTTTCTTTAATCCACACTCTGTCTCAGTCATCACAACCCTCAGGATCATACCATTCAACCAAGTAGCACTGAAGTCCTTCTCTTTGATCTTAACCCAGACTTCCAGTCTTCATAGTAGCTACTTGTCTGGTGCTGAATTAAAAGCCTTGGCGATGGCTAGGTGCCTACTAGATAACAACCAGTACTCATGCTCTCCAGTAACCCAGCCGTGACACCACTTTAGATTTGAATGACATCTCCTTTGTCCTTAAAACTACATTGGATGACTTCTTGGCTTAAGAATGTTGTCCTTTAGGTTATACTTCAGGAAAGGAAGCATCTCTGTCTTCTGTCTGTCAGACATTGCTGTACTGACCAGTGAACTGCTGAAGACAAAATATCAGTTATAATACCTACCAGATTCATGGTGGCCCTGGGGGTCAGTACCCCTGGTTTCTGTGGTTTATTTACCCTGTGATAGGGGGTAAATTTTGAAATACAGTCTGTGAACAAAATGCAGAGTAAGCTACCTGACTATTTACATTTTACTCAGCTAGTTAAGTCCTGTGGTTACTCACTGAATATTTCCACAAAAGACCCTTGTTGTTGTTTTTCTTGGTGGCATACGGTTAAGATGATCTTTCTGCCTAAAATGTGTATGCTCTCTATGTCAGACACTCATTAAATTGCTTTCAGTGGGATTTCAAAGAAAATGAAGTCTATTAAAACTAAAACATAAAATTAAATATAGAACACAGAATAGCTTAATGTTGTCAGTGGATAATGCCTGTCAGTATGTTCTAAACATCATCAGATTTCTCAAGACTGTACATTACTGCACAGAACAGTCATAAAAAGAAGCAGTCAAGCAAAGTGCTTATCTACAGAAAAACTCTTCCCCAGTTAAATACATTCATTTTATGGCATTCTTTTAAAGGTGAATTTTTTGAGATGAAACAAAAAGTGCACTGCAGCTTTCCTTTATTTCTGGCTAATAGCTACCACAAGAAATCAAGCTTTATGTATCAATTGAGCTTTATTTATTTAGATAGCCTTTGGAAGTAGACTAGGCCAAGAACACTTTACAGACATGAACTGGGGTCAAAGGCAAATAACAAAAGCTACCATTTGTTACATAGTCGATACAGAAATAGTGCACACATAACTTTACCTCATTTATATTCAGAGTATTTTACAGTAAGTCATAGTTCTGTGACAGCCTAATAATTAGTTCTGCAGTAAATTAGACTTAAGGAAGTGAAGGCAACTTAGTACATTTGAAATGAATGCAGAAAAGAAACTACACAACACTGACTGAGGTGCAATAGATGGAAAAGACAAAAAAAAACAAGTAGTTACAATTACTAGTTAGGTTGTTGTTAAATACAATTTGGATTAATAGTATTATTGAGGCCCCAGGTTAGTGCTTATTGGTGAAGAAAGAGCAGCTGTTTTAAATGCTTTAGGAGTTTTCCCTTAAATTGTGGAAATAAAACCATTCTTCTTATGTCTGATGGAAATGTGTTCCATTTGGCAGGAATAATCTTCAAAAAGCACATTTCACCTTTTTACTTATGAAACCAAGTTATTTGTAATACCAGGGATTTACCTATGGCTGCATGCAAATCATATAGGAGTAATTCAGTTTTTATTCTCCCTATAGCTGGCAATCAGTGACACCATCTTCTCAGATCATTTGCCTGGGCTAATGGACTCACTTAGCTTCCCCTGGGTTCAACCCAACCCCAGACTGAGGTCAGTAAAGAGACTGAGGATGTTTCTGCAGGACCCTACTGCACACTGGGGACAGTGCCCTGACACCTGCTCCCTTGCAGAAGCCTTTCCAGTTCTGGGGGTCTTTAATATATTTGGGGAATATTCTGGTTTACAGTAAATAAGGTTAGAACTGTTTTCTTCCCTCTGAACATTAGGTGTATGAGGACTTCCAAGATGGCTGCACACTGAACAACAGCTTAATTTCAGCTCTCTCAGTGTGAAAAAGAAAAAAGAAACTGAGAGATAAGGGATAGTAATGCTACAAGTTTTAGTAAAATTCAGTTACTGGCTAGTAAATACACTGCCTGGATGCCAGCAAAGAAGAAACTTAAAGAGCTTGAAAGAAAATCAACTAGAAAAGGCGAAGAGAAAACACAATGATGGGGAAGACTCTTGCAGCTGTTCAACAAAAAAACAGTTCAAGTTCCAGCTTTGGTGCAAGACATGACTTCCAGTAATCAAGGCATGCTCAGAGCTGGTTAAAATAAGTAGTATATCAACTCAGATAACAAAAAGCTGAAGAAATGGATAAAGCTTTAAACAGCTATTTAGATGAACTAATAAAACTGCAAAAATCAGAGCTTATAATAAAGGATGTCTGAGACTGCTAAAGAAGAGCTGTTTCAAAAAATGGTAGAGTTGGACGACAGAGCACACAGAGAAAACCTGAGATATGTACTACAGAAATTGGAAGGAACAGACTGCATTAATTTTCTGAAAAAACAAATAAGCAATTGGACTGGTGTTCCTCAGCAGGATTTGTTAATTGAAAGGACACATCATGTGTATGCTCCAAATCTGCCCATGAGAAACCAGTCAAGATCTGCATTAATAAAAATGCTATCATATCAGCAGAAAGAGCTGATCCTGCAAAACTATGGACAGAAGAGTGTTTGTGGAAAATAATTATTCACTGTACACCAGGCAGAAGAGAAGCAAATTTGTCACAGCAATCAGTGAATGCTGAGAAGCAGGTGTGAGATTCAAACTGCTGTATTCAGCTGTCTTCAGAATTTTTTTTCCTGGAGGATCAAAGTCATTTTTTGATGTAGAGCAGGCTAAGAAGGAAATATATACACCCGATTTAGCCGTGTTTCTGTTGCACTGAAACATAAACATAAGAAAAGGTATATATATAAATGGTATCAGTATCCATTATTAACTGTTCTGATGAAGTCTATCGACGGAAGCGCTTGACCTGTTGTGTGGATTATTCCTATACAGTGGATTATTGATCTGCTTTTGTGGATTAAATTTTGCACAGTTAACAATTTCATGTGGATCGAATAAAGGTGTTTTTTAACTCGTGGTTGTAGGTCATTGGCTCAAGGAGTGGTTCGTTGAATGTTATTTGTGGTGGTTTCCGCTCTTTTACACACCTTCCAGTGTTATAAGGAAATATATAAATGTTTGTCCAACAAAACGTGAGACATCAAACAGAAAAATACTCTGGTTTTCATTCTTCTGATAATAAAGCTCGTAGAGAGACTTTGCCAGTGAAACTCTTTCCAATGTTCTAAAACAAAAAGCTTGATAGAAAAAAGCATAGGAGCTGAATAGAAGAATTGGAAGTACCTTGATCTTGAATCAGAGTCCAGGATTGGGAGATGGAGAAGACGAGGAGCACTGCAATCAGTGCATGAATGTAAGATTATAAAGCATCAGTCACATTTGTGAAATATGGTTCTACAAGAAAAAGTGACTGAGAAAGATTGGAATTTTGTTGATTTTGTTAAATTTGGGGAGGAACTGAAAAGCAATTACCACATTCATGTCATTAATCCTTAGAAGGACACTAAAAGGAAAAAAGAAAGAAAGAAACTGTAAGTAAAACAATTTCTGTTCTTAATCGTATTTGTATAAAACATTTTATGATATAAATGGCATGTTATATAATAAATCATTTTCAGTGATTGTTGTATATGAGAAAGATACTAAAGTAAACAATTACTTTTCTTCTTTTTTAGCTTTAAGAAATGTAGGCATTACAATATAAAAACAGAAGAAAAACATTAGGTGTATGAACTTTCGTCCTTTAATAACATACACATCAAGTAAAACATGTCATATATAATTGGGCATTTAGGTAGGTCTCTCCTTTAAATCCCTGATTATATACTCCAACTTGTAAGTCAGTTCAGCGCACAAATGAGCACATGATGAGACTTGAAACAATAGTTGCAGTTAGGATGTTCCTATTCCGTAAATATATATTTGTAGCTAGGGACATACCTGCTTTAGGAATGGATCCTAGTTTTTCTAAACTGCAATGTATTACTGCTGATTTCATCTCGGACATACAGTTGTGTCATGCAATCCTCTCAACTGCCCAGATTTTTGCCACATTGTTTTGATCTGTTCATCAAATAATTTGTGGTTTTCTGGCAAATAATTGAGGACTTAAGTCATGAAATAATGACAGACATTTGAATTTCAGACTGCATATTACTCAGAAAATACATGCTAAGATTGGTTCTCATCCTATAGTAGTGTTTTAACTAATTTGTATTTTTCTGACTATCAGAGTGTAATCACTATGGACCATGTTCTACAAGGTTATTTATAAAATAAGTCAATGATAAACAATGGGCTAGACTAGTTTAATTTTTGAGAGGTACCAAATCGAATAGTTATTGCTCTAGTTTGTTACTTGATTGTCATTGACCTGGTTTGTTGAAATGAATTGAAGCTGTTTCTTTACATAGGTATCGGAGGGAGGAGTGACATGCTGGGCAACAGGCTGCATATTCACTTGACTTCATTGTATGCATTTGTTTTTTGACCATGACAGGGACTTATAAAGTTTCTAATGTCTGTCCATTATATTTTGGAACCTGCTTAACTTTGACTCTCCCCACATGCTGATGCCAAATCCAGGTGGTCTAGATCATCTTCATTTGGAGTGGGGGACATACTCATTGTTGGATCTTCAGGGAACTGACACATACAACATACCAATGAAAGTTGGCAAAGAACAGTCTACTTACAACATATTCGAGGGAACATCTTCTTTTTGTCATGCTGTTGCACAGAAGTTACACAAAAGCAACAACACCATTCATGATTGTAAAAATATACTACCTAATTATAGAAAAATAATTAGAGTAGCCATTAAGACTTTGCTACAATTTCTTCATCCCATAAACATAACAGAATTGTAATGACTTTGTACCAAGAATCATTGCAGTGCAACTGGAGAATAATGAACCCTTGCCCTAGTGTGAGCAGTTATATGATTTTTTTTCTTATGGTTACCTTCATGGCTGTGTAGTTTTTCCATCTTTCCATTCGATCCATTCATTTCACTGTTACAGAAGGCTGGAACCCTTACCATAGGGAATGAGAGATAAATGGCTGTGGGCCATTATCCATTGGTACTAAACTTTTCTCCCTGTACATGTATCCCACTGCCCATTCACACTGGCAACCAAATTAGACATTGCTGCAGGAGGGTATACCTTTTTTGGGAATCTGAGTGAGCATTTCAGTATCTTCAGACCCATAGCAATGCATCCATATTGCTTAGTGTGTTAATCCCAACACTTGTTTTAGGCCCATAAGCCAGGACCTCTATTAGACACAGGTGCATAGTTGTGCTAAAAACTCACTGCCTTTGTTCCCTTGGTATGGGTATTGACTATTTGCTTTTGTCCAACCTCAATGGGCTACTGTAGCTCTTGATTTCACTAGTTGAACAATGGTTGCCTGAGCTGTCAGGTATCCATCCTGGAGATGTAGTCAGTTATTCATCCTGGTGTTATATCAGGGGATTGTCAGAGTAGGATGCAGAACATAGATCACGTTACAAAATGAGGTTATGTAACCTGTGCTAAAGTACAAAAAGACAGGCAATAGGTGTAGCATTGTTAAGCACTAATGAACTCAACATTATAAGGTGCACCATAAACATTAATTCAAAGAGAATGACAATTATATATCCCCCTGTTCATATTTGGGTACATACGGCTACAAGGTTTACAGAAGGATTTGCAGAAAGCACTTTTGTGTGCAAAGCCCTACAATGTATCAAGCAATGAGGTAATATGGCAGAATGATGTAGCATTGGGTAGTACTGTGGCACCAATAAGAGGCAGCTTTGTTAAACTGAGCTGAGGTTGGTTCCATGACATACACACCAGCTCTATCTCTTATGCTATATACTAACAAATAATGAATAACATTTGGTTAACAAAGTGTTGGTTGCTAGAACTGTACACACAAAGATGCCACTTCAGACCCAGACAATGCCACAGTTTGCTCACTGAGCCAGTGACTTCATGACCATGAATGGGGCTTCACAAATAAAATAGAGATAAGCCCATCTTCTTCATGAGGTATACAATCTGCAATCATCTGTAAAATAAACAGTAATAACTGGGTTCTGTCTTGTACCTGTATAGTGGCTGACTGTCTTGTACATATTGGCTTCTATCTGTCTTGCACCTGTATGTCAGACGTCTGCTTATACTTGTATGACTGCTGCCTGTCTTGTATCAGTATGGCTGGTTTGTGCCTGAGCATGATGCTCTGCCCCCACATGTACATCCTTTGCAGATAGACATCACTGCAGTAAGTTCAGAGTATATGTTAAACCACCATTGTTGTTCCTTGTTACTGGTATGTAAGCCACCATCATTCCTGAAAAGCGATATGCTTGCATAAAGGCAGGCCAATGTGTTACATTGATAGACTGTCTGTAACATGTCCCTTGATACCTATACCTGCATTTGATTAGGTGAAGGAAAGAAAGAGGTGCTGTGGGGGGCTATACATTTCTTAAAAAACTGACAGTGCAACAAATTAAGGCCATTTCTACACCACGAATTCCCACCCAGCATATGGTGATAATATGCATATTTTGCCTTTGCATTAATAGTTAACTCAGTCTCCATGATTTTCAATAGTTAACTCAGGCTCCATGATTCAAGTCACTTACGGCAAACATGCATGATTGCTAAGAACTATTCCCAAGTTTATTAGAAAACACACAGATTATTACATGGGCCATTGCAGGCTGTGTTGATAATATTTAAATATTGTCCTAACTGCATCTGTAGTTAGCTGTGTACACTATATTATACAATGCCGCCATCCTATCTCTGTCCTATGCATGCATCTTTTGTACTACTGTAGACTGCTTTCATTGTACTTTTTTTACATAACTCTTTCTAATTGCGTTCTTACCCAGGCAATCTAAGAAAAGTGTACTGCTCAGTAAAACCATTTTCTTGTTAAAATAAACTGATAAAGGGCTTATTCAGATAACGCACAATGACTTGCACTCATAAGTATATAACATACTCTTTGTCTTCTATTTTTCAGTTTTTGCAGTTTGTATCTGAGGCCATGAAGTTCAAAACATTTGTATGAAGCTGACTCATTATGAATGATATTATTGTGATATGCTTTTGTGTAATGCTTAGCAAAGTATAATTTCACATTTGTTTATTGCTGGTGTTTTTCTGGGATTGCTTCTATCATCAGTTCTTTTGTGTCCATGCTTTTTATTGCTTACATAACAAACAATTCAGAGCTCTACTGTCCCAGAACAATTTATTCTTATTGAGCACTGATTATTAAGGAAAGGGATATAATGCAGCTTTGTCTTCTGATATGTGGTTTTGGGAAAGGCAATCTATTAGCACTTTCTTCTAATTAAAGTAAAACTAATCATAATACTTCCCAGTGATTTGTATCCACTCTTCTTGGTGTGTATATTGCAGTGGCTCTAGTTATTTACAGATTAATTCTGATTAAGTCCCTGTACAGTTATTTTGTACCAATGGCTGTTAAGTATACTATATGGGCTAAGATGATTTGCTGCTCAGGTTTATGCTGTCCAATAAGAGGATACCATGCAACACTTGTGTTCCACATACTAACTCAACGCTCCAGATGTTCACCTTGTCTCATACTTTTTGCACTTACTCTGGCTTAGTTTACATATACTACAAATGGAGTCTGTAGACTAGAGCTATCATTTCAGGAAAGATGACTAAATGCAGATCTATGGGAATGATGCATTTCTTTCTTGCACACAATCTGCCCAAAAATAACTGCCTAACTAACTAAATAAATAAAAGCCATGTCTTAAGAGTCTGTACTTTCCCAAGGTTGTAACCTTAGAATTACTGTGGAAATAGTATAAACAGTGAATTAATTTTCTTTCCGCCTGTTTAAATGCTAGTGGATGCCATATTTTAACTAGGCATCTACTATGTTTTAAAGAAACTTCTATTCTAAGCCATTTTCTCCCCATAACCATCTTTGCTGTACTTCTTGCTCAAATTGGTGTTGAACTTAAACACATCTTTTTGTTTCAAGAATGTTTGCCAGCCCAAGTCACTGACCTAACACTTAGAAACATTGTCATAAATAAACATAATGTATATTCTCAGATGCTTGCAGTCAGTTGTGTGATGTGAGATTGTGCATGTCATAACTGCTTAGGCATAATTGGTCGAGACAGCAGCTACACATGTGATGTCGCCAATAGGAAAGTTATGCTTCTGATTGCATTGTATAGTGCTTAAATTGTGCAAGCTCACAGCTTCTCAAAGAAAAGCGTGAAGCAAGATGTTCATCGTCTATCATTAATATCTCCTTCTTGGGGAAGCAGTGTCTTAAAATTGAGAGAGGATAAGAAAGTAAATATGTTGCTGAGGAAAACCTGCTCAGAGAAGGTTGCACTACGGCCTTCACCCTGCAAAATATTCTTTTGTACTATTTTTTTCTTTGTGTTTTTCTTGTTTATAAACATAGAAGCTCGACATGTTTCTGCCATATGTGTTAGTTATGAGCAATAGTTGCCAATAAATTATTTGATATAAGCTTCCTAGTTTTGGGGACTCGGAGTGAATCTTACTTTAAGATGCCGTAAATTTTAAAACTGTCACATTATTTTAATTCAGTCTCTTAGTTTTACATTGGCTCTAAATAAAAGTCTATTGCTTTTGTTTGAAAAGGAAGACACTTTACTACAGTTTATAAAGCAAACACACAGTGAAATAAAAAAAAAAATAACTGAATTATTTTAAAAGGAAGAATAGTTCTTAAAGTAAATGACAAATAAAAACAAAAATTCCAGGTCTGGATTTTGAGTGGAAGTTGACACATATGAAATGACCCACGTTTAACTAAAATTTAAAACTCTTTGACCTGTAAAATATGCCACTTAATTGGAATCTGGTTTTATAGGGCTGTGTACCCAAATACAACCCTGTGGAAATCTTTGCCCACTCACTTCTCTAACATATAGGTTCATAGTTTGATGCTAGACTATCGTCTCTAAGGCCTATGCAAACCTAGCCATAACAATTCCCTGGATATTTCTTCCCACAGTATTTACTTCTCTGAGCCCCTGTCTATAAATCCTCCAGCAGTACAAAATGTAGTCAAAGGTGATTTATATGTCTGCCATCCTCCAAGAATTTACATAATACAGTATGCCCCAAGAAGTCAAGCTGTTTTACTTTGCATTTGTTTGATGGCAGCAGTTAGTTAATATATTCAGCTATTTAAGTGGACTTAACATTTTGACTGACTTTCATTCTGCTCTTTCTGACCCTTCCCTTCTGATAGTCCCATGTCATACTGAATACCTCTAGGAATGTTATCTGAATGACCCAGACTTGTAACCTGTTCTGTGTGTCCATAGCCTCCTCATCAGAGAAATAGTTTAACACAGTTAAGCATACCATTAGCAATACATAGAAACTACATTAATAAGTTTAAGTAGCAAAAAAAATCTGCAAAGGGTAACTATCATTGCAACCATAGAACAAATACAAACAGACACAGATACAGATACAGACACACACACACACAGACACACACACACACACACACACACACACACACACACACACACACACACACACACACACACACACACACACACACACATATATCCTTACTCTAGCTACAATACTCAAACAGTCATAGTGACACTCTTGCAGTCTATCCCCTTATTTAACATTTACACTAATGCAAACCCGCACACATAGTTATGAATATGCATTTCTACACCCAAATATAAAACCCACACTTACCTCTATAATCCCATCTGTTCGACCAAATGTGCATTTGACTTTCTAAAGGCACACAACCACATTCAATGAAACAAATGTTCAATTATATGCCAAGGTCCAATACATGCATATCTCTCTCTCTCTCTCTCTCTCTCTCTGTAACTATATATATATATATATATATATATATATATATATATCTATCTAAGAGAATATGTTGATTTACTGAAATGACAAACATCGCGACACGTGTGATCAATGCCAGTATTTTGAAATGTTACTTACCAAAACACCCAAATTATTAAAAAAAAGATAGCAGAAGGAAGTCAGTTTCCTGTTTTGATCGCTTAACAAAACCCTACAACTAAATTCAGGCATACTGCATTGTCTTGCTTTTCTTTCCATTTCTACATTAAATATTATAGAAGCATCATTGCTGACCAAGTTAAATTATTTTGTTTCATTCTTCAACTTTTCTTAAAAGTAGCAATAAGGTTTTTGTTGTAAATGCAGGACCTTTACCACCACCATCAAATTCTCTGATTTTCCACATGCTGCCACTGTCAAAGGGAGCATCAGTGGTATGGTATGGTATGGTATGGTATGGTATGGTATGGTATGGTATGGTATGCTAAGGTTTTGTGTGGTATGGTATGGTAGGGTATGGTATGGTATGCTATGGTATGCTAAGGTTTTGTGTGGTATGGTATGGTAGGGTATGGTATGGTATAGTGTAGTATGGTACATACTGGTATTGTATGGTGTGGTATGTTGTGGTATGTTATGGTCTGTATACATAGGTTCATATATTCATAGGTGTGTATTAGACTATTGGCCCTGGAGCCTTTATAAGCCTAGGCCAAGACAATTGCCCAGGTCTTTGAAACTGTTAACCACAAATTTCTCCTCTCCTTATTAAGAAAAAATAAATCTTCTTTAGTATCCCTAAGAGGTTTAATGACTACCTCCCTGCCACATATATTGCATTAAAACAGGTAATGGCCAGTGCAGTCCACAAACATTACTTTTAAAATATTTTACTGCCCATTTTCTAGCCAAATGCTTTCCAGCATTCTTCTAAACTCATGTCACTCTCTACTAGTGTGCATCACACTTAATACAGATCATACTTCTCTTTTTCCTTCATATCAACATCTCTATCCACTTCCAACTTGCCTTCTGGACTTCTTGATTCAGACTAACAACGGTAAGCTACTAGGATGGAGATACACTGACATTTCACAGAATGCATTTTTACTGAGCCTATCGGTACAGGCTGGGACAAACCACATGACTTGCCTACAGTTTCTCCTCATGAGCTAGTTTACAGAGCTTAGATATCATATATTTTTAAGGTCATAACAATGGTTAAAAATTTCTTTCTGGGGCAATCCTGCTCTGTAGTCCTAGCAGCATATCTTACCATGTTTTCTGTAGCACAGCCTGCCACATTCACCTGTACAAAGATTTACTGCTGCTCTGACATGGAGTTTAACTCTGAACATGTACTGTTTGTAGTACAGTTATCTTCCTATAGCAGTCTTTTCTGAACCGTACCATTCGGCTATTAGATATACTATAACAATAAATGAAACACATACTCACAGCTCAAAGTCATGTAACTTCATTAGTTATGGTTATTGCAAGAGTGGATCACATTAATTCAGTGGTAATTACACTATTATTTTTTCTCTTTCTTTTTGAACTTAGACCTTGCCACTGTAGAGAGGCATACATTTTTCCATGACCTTAAGGGTTACAGTTCCTGTGGGGTCTTATACTTCTGAAAGGCTCATCCATGGTGAATAGATCAATGTAATGTCTCAGAGTAAAAGCAGTCTAGTTTCTACTGACCTCAGTGTGAATCTTTCTGATGATTTCAATAATTTTAGAAGCAGATAAATGTTGCAAGAAAAATAATATCTTTAGTTATGTTTGACCATCCTTGCCACTGGGATTTTGATTTTAAGCTTGCAGTTTTGTTTGTTAATATTATTTCACATTGTTCCTCACAATAAAGAAAAATTCACAAGAGCTCTTCTACCATGGATAGCACCACTCCACAGGTTTTCAAAGCCCTACATGGGCAGATTAATAATGCCAGTAGCAGGATCAGAGAATCTGGTAGTTTAATGCTATCAAGCCATATGTTGGCGGAAGTACCTAGTTGTGGTCATTTGGTATTTGGTCTGATGTAGGTCGTGAAACATTTCAGCTGCTGTTGTGACTAATCAGTCATTTGCTGGATGCATTCTGCTTCATCTACATATAAAGGGGAGTGTGAAAAAGGTACAATAAACTTATGCCTTCCCACAGTCTCCTAGTTTGACAGCTATGCCCACTGGAGTTAATCCACTGGTGCTTAAAACATGAAATAAATGCATTTTTCCAACATGTAATAGTCTCATAGTCAGTATAATGAATTAGTAGACTGTAGAACTGCTGTCATTTGTCCTGACCCATAAACTGGGTAAGGATATTAAGGACTATATCAACACAGAAAATATTGCAATCAATACCTCCACAGAAATCAAAATCTTTCTCATAGCTTTAAGTGCTGGAAAAGGATATGATTCAAATCTCTGGAAGAGCACTTCCTAGAAGGAATAGGTAGGAAAGACACACTCAGGTAATACTCTAATTTTGATCACATATGCAGTTCATAGTCTGGTTATCACAGACACCATCTTCAAACAGAGCATTAACTATATGCCTACTATGATATAGCTGAGGAGCAGACTCTGACATCTGTTGATTGCATCATTGTTAGACCTGATGACTGAAAGGATGCCCACAAAACAAGGAGCTATTATGTGCTGGATAGTCAATCACTTTATATGAAGTGTAATAAACATTCAGCTCATTCTTCATTATGAAACACCTAAGGGAAAATGAATTCAGTGCTTTGGAAACTCTGCACCAAGTTCCCTAAAGTCCTCTTGGCTTAAGAGGTTTGAGTGATATCTCAAGGCAATGCTTTTTAATTTTGATGATAATAATGAAAGGCTGCTGGAAAGCCCAAGATTGCCATCTGTGGAGAATGTCAGAAATCTGTACCTGAAACCACCCTTAGGGGGACCATTGTGATACAAAGTCTATTGTGACATGATTATTGTCTTGACTGGTACAGCAGAGATCACTGCACATTGCAAGATTACATCTCTTGCCAGCAAAACAAGGGCTTGTACCATAATCTTAAAGCAAAAGTCCAAAGAAAGCTCACCAAGATGAAAACATGCTGTGGAAAGGCAAGCCCTAGGAGAATCAGTCCTATATAGACAAATAGAACATGCACATACAGGATTTTGCTGCAAAGACCATTTATGGTTTAAGCTATCTTAGCTCTCCTTGCTGATCTCCAGTTTGTCTAGCACACATGACAGAAAGACAAATCCATACAAGGTAAACAGAGGGAATACTCTGAGATACACCCAAATTGAACTTCTCCATAACAGATGCTAGCATTAAATCTGTACTTTTCAGTGTCAGAGTTCTCTGCAAGATACTCTTTAGTTGACACTGAACTTTATATATGCTCTTTCACATAGCTTCAACCATCATCTTGCTGAGGAGGAAAACAGTCTGCAAACTTCCAACTTATTTGAGGAGGCAAGTGTTTTGAGTGGGTTCTTTGTGTCGTGCGTGTGTTTGTTTGCGGGTGTGTGCGCACACGCGCACATGCATGTGTGGTGTGTGTGTGTGTGTGTGTGTGTGTGTGTGTGTGTGTGTGTGTGTGTGTGTGTGTGTGTGTGTGTGTGTGTGTGTGTGTGCACGTGCATGTGTGTGCGCGTGTGTGTACAGGGGGTATAACAGCCAACCACAGACTGATGAAGACAATTATACATTTCATCTCTATTACTGCCTTCCCTGATGTGTCTCTTAACTAGAAGTATAGCATGACCTTAGTGAATAAGATTATATACTTATGCATGGGTGGAGGAGGGTACATCCACCAAAAAAATTAGCATTTCTTTTTTTTGTTGAAGAAACATATTCAGTAGTATCTTGCAAACCTTAGTGTGCAGCTGAACATTACTTGACAGTGAAATGAAATATCCAGCTATAACATTTCATCAAATGCTTTGCAGCTATAACACTAGAAGAAAAGTAAATTAGATGTACAAGAACATTATTTCCAGAATATTTATTCTTCAGTGGTAGTCTCATGCTATTAATATTGGATATTGAATGTCAAGAAGTTCATGTACTTCCACAGAAGTTTCAGAGAGCGTGCTTATTACTACCCTTAGAAACTGAAGCAGCAATTGTACTTTTCTAATTATCCAGAAGCGTCTCATTCCAAGACATAGTGAAATGTACAGATATAACTTTAGCCAAACATTTTCTGCAAAATTGCCTGGCCTTTGAGCAAAATGTATCTGTATCAAAACAGCAGACATTCTTTACACTTACTGTCCATTCCACCAATATGTTCATAGCACGGACTAACTGTAAGAGTTACTGACAACTGCAATTAGCCCTTATTATTTAATAATTATTACAGAATTTTTCCTTTAAAGCTGAATGCCTCAAAATCTGAACCCTGTGATAAAATATAGAACAAACCCCATTCTGATCATATTGTGTCCTTTAACACTGTTATACATATCTGTTACTGCTTTTATATTTCTAAATTAACATAGTTTCACAGTTTTCTGTATGAAACACAATTTTTTTTGTTTCATTGAGCAGTGTAAATCAGTTAATTAAGCTGCTCAGGGATCTGGTGTTTTTATACTTAAAACATTTCCTTTGTTTATTCTTCAACTTAGCATATTGTGATTCAGTCTGAGTAATCTGTTTATTAATAATATTTAATTAATTTTCTGACTTTCTGTATTATAAGTATATTTTTTATTCTAGTTATGCAACATTAATGTTTTAGAAGAGAAACATTCTTTTAGAGATTCTCTCCAATTTTCTGTTAAATCACTGATATTCTTGTATAGTATACCTTTAAGAAGCTAGGACTAATACAGGATGCAAGTCATGTGACATAGTGAGTAAAGCTTCAGTGTGGCACCTGACTCTGCAACTCCTGTATCCAAACCTGATCATTGTGCTAAATGACAATGCTTACAGAAGTGCACACAACAATTCGGACTTCATTATTTATTTGCATTTTACACTGTACTAACATAGCGTAAAAATACAAAATTCGCTTCAATCTAAGATGGGGATATACTGTAGAATTCTAACACAGCAAAGTAGAATGTGTATCAAAGTTCCAAAGTAACCAAGACTTAGTTGTGTCTTTCGGCTTTTCCCGGTTAGGGGTCGCCACAGCAGAACTCCGGTCCGCTAATGATTGGCAGTAGATTGCAAGACTTAGTAAGGGAAAAAAATTCAGGCAAATAACCTAATAGTAGCGAAGAACTTTTAAAACCATCACCTGAACACTGAACATTGAAAGAAGTCACTGAATTTACCTGCGGACAGTGCATATATCTTCATATGCAGTAAGTCTATAAGTTGCATAGAAGTAACTGATAAAGTTGTGCAAGAGGCTAAAGTCAAAAAGTGCACCATGTACAAAGCTGAAATCACCTACTATACCATACTATGATGTATCATATTATAAACATGCAACACCATGTTATACTGTACAATAACATACCATACCGTACCGTACCATACCATATCATACTGTAACATACTATACTATACCATGTCATAACATACCATATCATACTGTACCATACCGGGTCTACTTGAAAACACCAACACGCCAAAACACCGAGACCAGAAGATTGACAACTGAGATGACCGACAGTTTAAAAGCACGAAACTTCACATGCCCGACAAACCACAATCCTGACAATCAGCAAAACAAAACAAATACCTTTTCTGAAAAACACACACACAACACAAGCACACCAAAAACCTTACAAACCTACACTAAACCTTACATACACAACTATCCATGCACTAAACTTAACCCAAACCCTAACCCTAAGGCCCATCACTATCGCACACTCACCTAACCTGCCCCTAATCCTAAAGTCTGTCACTATCACACACTTACCTTACCCGCACCCTAACCCTAACTCACTTAACCCTCCCCTAACCCTAAAGTCTGTCACTATCACACACTTACCTTAAAATGTCGGTGTTGTCAGCGTTGGGCTTTTAAACTGTCGGTCATCTCAGTTGTCGATCTTCCGGCCTCGGTGTTCTCGTCATCGGTGTTTTGGCATGTCTGTGTTTTCAAGTAGACCCACCATATCATACTATTACATACCATTCTGTACCATACCATATCAAATCACACCATACTTCTCATCAATACTTCACTCACACCCCACATACCCCCATTGCCAAAATGCTTCAGTCTTATATTCTGCCTATTAAATGTGGCATCAAACCCCACTAGAAATTATACCAAATTTTTCTTCTATTTCTCCTTAAAGACAACATTGAAAGCAACCCACAACCATGCAAATTCTGTTGCTGCCCTACAACTGCAAACTTATATTAAAAAAAAGATCATATCAATGAGCTAATCCAGTTCACAGCTCTGGCCTTCTAGCCATTCATGAGACTTGGCTTATACCAGATAGCCTTTCTCTACTTCACCTTGACAGAGGATACAACTATTTTTGAGACTGTGGATCATCTAATAGGAAGGGATGAAGAGGTCTGCTTCTCTATAAATCCCACCTACAAATTAGACTACTTACCAAAGCTATGACTACAATAAGCACCCTCCATAGCTGGCTCATAGCAGAAATACCTTTAAGCAAAAATAAGTGAGTACAAATAGCAGCTGCATAGCTTCCCCACCTTCAAGACAAATTCAAAGGCCTGATTAGAACAATTACCACTTACATTAATATTGACAAAAACACCTTCAGTCTGGGTTATTTTAACACTAGTCAACTAATGCCCATCCTTCCATCCTTACTGATGTTTTTTTTTGGTTTCTTAATGACCATGACCTCACACAATTAGTGATACAAATCAACAGACCCAATTTCAAGTCGTATCACCACTCCCTAATTGACCTTATCATATTTCAGCCATTATTTCAAACATCGCAATTCACATCCCTTCATTTAATTATCATCGATCAATTACTTTCTCTATTCTCTGCACAAGACTAAAGATAGCTCCAAAAATAATATCCTTCAGAACCAAATTAATTGCAGCATCTCCACTCTTAAAATCCATATCAGCCATGGGACTGGACTCCCATTCTTAACACCACAGATGAAACATGGCAGCTGAAGTCTTCATCAATCAATTAATACAAATCCAAGATACTCACTTCCCCCTAATCACAAGATTATATAAAACCAAACCCAAGCAGTGGCTAACCTTTGAACTTTAAGGACATTTTAAAGGGATGAAGCCTGGTACAAATGGACAACTAATTCAAAATCCAGCAATACGGAAAGCTTTTCCAATCTGTGCAATCAAGCTAATAATGACACTGGACTTCACAAAAGCCAAACCATGATTCATCATCCAAACTAACTCAGATACAACCCAATAAAACTCTGGAAGGAGGTTAATAACTCATAGGTTGCAAACTACCCAGCTTTCAACATCCTACATTTATGCCCCTCTTCAGAAGAATTCCTTAAACACTTTAGCAACCTAGCAGATCTTTCCTTCAACCCTTCTGAATATACTTGCCTTTCTCCCTCCTGAATATATCCTTCTTTACTATTTAAACATATCTTATCCAAAGATATCTTACTTCTGCTGGAACAAATAAAGTTTGACAGTTCAACCGATAAAGACACCATCCATCTTTGGATCATCTGTCAGTGCCCTGAGTTCATGGCTAAACCACTTTAACAATTTTGTAACCTTAGCTTAAATTCAAATATTATGCCCATTATCTGAAAACTGACATAGTGAAACCTCTTCCTAAATAGGACAAATCCTTCACTACCTTCCTTGTACCACACCATTCCATCCTCTAAACCTTATGCAAAATCGTATAGCTTACAATATCTCCTACTATCTCACAGATACATGGGTTCTCGTTTCATTGAAGTACTTCCACCACCCTTTGATCTTTCACTGATGACAGTCATATGGGTATGGACAAAAAAATCTTTCTGGAGCTATCTTTATACACCTTACCACAGTGTTTGACCTAGGTGACCCCACTAATCTCATTCTCCACCTTCTGAGTTAGGAATCAGCTCAGATGCCATCTCCTGCTTCTGCAATTACCTCACCAAATGCCTCTTCACTGTTAACTTTAACTCCTCGATCTTGCACACTACCCTGCTACTTCAAGGTACTCCACAAGGTTCCATTCATGTCCTCTTCTATTCTTAGACTACATAAACAAACTAAAATTTCCCCTTGACCTCCCTCACGTTTTATGCAGATGATATGGCCCACTACTATTCTAACCACTCCCGCACTACACTAAAATATGATGCATACTCAGTCTTCCATTGCCTAAGTCAGGAGAGTGAGAACAAAGGTCCAATGCTCAATTATTCAGGAATGAAAAGCATGCTGTTTGGTACCAAACAGAAACTCAGCAAGACCCATAAGCCTTTCATAATCCAAGATCAAACTTGTACCCCTCTATAATGAAATCCATCTTTTAAATACATTGCATCATGGTTAGGTGCTAATCTCTGCCTCCTTACTCATCTGGAGTACACTAGTAAAGGGATTAACTCTGTGCTCTTTAGGGGAAGAAAAATATCTCCTATCCTCAGCAATGCTACCAGACCAGCCATAGGAAAATAAATGTTTTCAGTTCCTGTCAATACAATTAGTGCAGGTTCACTGAGCATAAACATATCAAGGAACAGTCACCAAATTGAGTTTTAAACTTTCTTCACTGTTGTGTCCCCTTGTAGTTCATGTGTGTGTGTGTACATATATATATTTTATATATATATATATATATATATATATATATATATATATATATATATATATATCATATACACATGTGTGTGTGTGTGTGTGTGTGTCTGTATATATATATATATATATATATATATATATATATATATATATACTGTGAAACAAACCACTTGTCCACCAAGAAGTTTACCCTCTCTTTAGTTTAGTGCGCTCTTGGAATTGGTATATTTAAGTAGGGGGTGTGGGGGCAAAGCCCCCTACTTTGGTGGGTTTACTTTTGCTCCGTTTAAGTTTATTCCTATGGTGGGCAAGTGGTTCCTTTCACAGGAAAAGGAATTCAGCAGTCCGTGTGTTTGGTGTAATGCAGCTTCGGAGAAATGGGATTGGGTAAGTAACTTTCATTTAAAGATAATTTCATTTAAAGAAAGTAGACCCATATATATATATATATATATATATATATATATATATATATATATATATATATATATGGTTCTACTTTATTTACCCGAACAGCCACATCACCAACTTTCACTTCACCGAGATGACAGGAGCAAAAAAACACAAGACCGACATCCAGAGCACCGACTTTCCTCCCAAGGTAAGTAACTGCTTGGCCATCCTGTTGAACTTTGCCACTTACCCCCCCGGTAGTGTGATCTCAGAGTTAGTATTTTAGTTAGGGGTGTGTGGAGGGCAGGGTGGGTTTAATTTTTTTTGGGGGGGGGGCTGGTCAAGTGGTTACTTACCTCGAGTGGAAAGTCGGTGTTCCGGATGTCGGTTTTGTAGTTTTTCGTTCCTGTCATCTCAGCAAAGTGAAAGTCAGTGATGTGGCTATGCAGCTGTTTAGGTAAGTAAAGTAGACCCATATATATATATATATATATATATGTATATATATTTATATATGTATATGTATATATATATATATATATATATATATATATATATATATATATATATATATATATATAAGGCCACACAAACAGGTGTATGAACCCATTCTGGTGCATGGAACAACAAATGTAACTACACCAGCAAAGATCCAGCACTTGAATGCAGTGTTAGGCAGTCCAGAAATGTTTTTAATACATTTAATCTTCTCAAAATAACAAAGATAACATGTTAAATAGCCATCAAAACAAATACTGGCTCGGGTAACCACTTTCAACAGCAGACTGGTTTCGCTTTTTTGCATCATCAGTGCAGTAAATGGAGACACACCACCTCCACTTATAAAGACTTATAAAGACTTACATTTTAAAGCAACATTTCACAATTTACATAGGATAGATGTATAGGGTCTATATCAGAACATCGAAGTATTAAAACTTCAAATGTTCTGATATCGAACACTATTCAACAAACACTGACAATAGCGAAGCTGCAGAACAGCGAATTCTTTCCTCAGGAAAGAATTCGGTTGGTCGTTTCTGTGGCTTTGCTATTCTTAGCGCTGTGGTGGAAAGTTATGGGTTGGGTTCAGGTAAGTGTGCGATTGTTTGTACATTAGGGTTAGGGGCGGGTTAAGTGAGTTAGGGTTAGGGGGCGGGTTAGGCGTGTGTGCAATAGTGTCAGACTTTAGGGTTAGGGGCGGTTTAAGTGAGTTAGGGTTAGGGCGCGGGTTAGGAGAATGTGCGATGGACCTTAGGGTTAGGGTTTGGGTTAAGGTAAGTGGGTAGATAGTAGTGCATGTTTAGTTTAGTGTAGCGTTAGATGTAGGAATTTAAGTGTATGTGTGTGGTTGCTGTTTGTTTGATGTGCTTGTGTTGTGTGTTTGTGTTTCGGAGCAGCGGATTTTTTCCATGGGAAAAATGTTGCTGTTCTGAATGTTCGATATTTTCATGTTTAGATGTTTTGGGGGAGATGAAATAGCGTTCGCTATTTTCATCTTTCGATAACGTAATATAAACGCGATGTATTATGATTTAAATGTGTATAGATATATGGTCCGTTTTTTTTTTACGGATATTTAAAATGTTATTTTTGATATTTTGAGAAGTTTATCTGTAGTAAAACTGTTTCTGGATTGCCCAACACTGTGTTCAAGTGCTGGATCTTTGATGGTGTAGTTACATTTGTTGCTCTGTGCACCAGAATCGGTTTGTGCACCTGGTTTTGTGGACTTTTGTTCCTGGTACTGAGTGCTTACCATTGATACTTGATTGACAAGAGGTGAGATATTAGCAGTGGATGACTGAAGGATTTGAAGGATTTAATGGCTTCAAGCAGTAACCTACATGATTTTATTGGAACTGTGGATGGAGACAAGGGTGATTTTTTTCTTGGTTTGGCAGTCAGAAACAGTCTAGTGCACCCCCAGAGGTGAGTCAGATTACTGAGCTGGAATATTTGTTCAAAGAACTGGTGATTTTAACTAAAACATGCAGATCTACTATCTGTCACATTAGACTGTTGAAAGCTTATGTAGAGGTTGAATTGGCTCTGCGGGGGCTTAGAATATATGTAAAGCCTGGGGTGGGCAAGGAAGATGTTTTATTTATGTCCAAATGGTGGAAAATGCAAACGACTGCCTCTAAATTGTTTTTGGGACTTTAAATTGATTATTATGAGCAACTGTTGGCCCCAGTTAAGACTGAATGTGATTTAAAATTAGATGTGATGCAAAGTTATGAACAATATAAAGAATATAAAAATGTGTATGTGAGATACCTTGAGGAAGTTAATGTTTACAAAGTATAACTGAAATATTGTAAGCTTAAAAAATTTGACTGGGATATGGGGGATCTTAAAAATAATATTATGTTTACTTGGAAAGAAAAAAATGAGTAGTGCCTTTTTCTGGTACCGATAAAAAAGGGGGTCAGTTTTAAATGCAAATGAGTGCATTCTATTTTGAAATGTGCTGATAATTCTAGCAATACAGAGTCTAGTATGTCTAACTTTTGTTTGACCTCTTACAATATTATTGATGGTGAGCAATGTGTTTTGAATAAAGGTTTGGGCTATGTCCCTTCTTTTTATGTATGCCAAACTCTGAAAACTTCAAAAGCCTGCTTTCCAAATACCTGTCCTTCAAGCGAAAATATACCTGCCATCACCCTACCTAATCCAAGTAAATCATGCTGCTCCTAGTGTGTGCTCTCTCTTTCTCCTGGACTCTCTATGCTTTCAATAACACCAACAGCCACTCTGACACAACTCAATCTTGTAAATATTGTATATAGCATCCTTGTTTAATTATATATAACCAGAGTGTATTAGCTATGTAATTATTCTGTCTTCTCCTTCTATGCATGTTCGTACTTATATGGTTGCCTGTCTCCACATATTATACTGCTCCTTAAATGAAACTGTAAAACCCTGAACTCTGTTATATATGTTAATTGTAACTTTTTATATAATGTATCTGTTATACCTATGTACCAATTGTATTGCAATTGTTTTATGCAACTTGGAGCTTTTCTCCCCGGGCCTCCACTGAAAATGGGCCATTTCGGCCCAGTGGACTTCCTCGGTAATTAAACTGGAAATAAATAAATAAATAACTTTTCTTCCAAACCATCAAATACTGGCATTGAGATGGACACTGGTGATGGCCTGGATATGAGAGGCCCTTTAGGAGAGCTGGACGGAAACATTGTAGAAGGAGTAGAGTGTGCATTCAGGAGTGCAAAGAAGATGTGAATGGGATATTGAATACTGATGTTACTGAAAATGACTTGATTGTTAATTTGACCTCTTACAATATTATTGATGGTGAGAAATTAGTTTTGAATAAAGGTTTGGGCTATGTCCCTTCTTTTTATGTATCACAGTATAATGTTTGTTTGGATATCAAACGGTTTGTTATACTTTGAATCTTAAATATTACTACAGCCTGAGAAATACTGTGCATTTGGCATCTAAGGACTCCTTTAGAGCTAGACAATCCTCTTTTCAACCAGCTTACTACCGTAGGGTTAGACTATTTGAAGAGCAAGTTTTATGGGGTTTGCATGTTAATCAGAGTACTATATTTAGAAACTATCGCCATAATTTAGATAACAGTGAGAAGTTAGCTCTGAGTAAATTGGGTGGTAATGAGGAGATGGTGGTGATGAAGGCAGGTAAAGGTGAGGTTGTGATGCTTTGGGATTCCTCTAGTTATGAGTCTGAGGTTAAGAGACAATTTAATTCTGGTGTGTCTTACTTTAGGTTACCACTGGATCCAATGGTGGGTTTAAAAAAAAAATGGTGGCTAGATTTTTGTTAGAGACTTAAGACAAAGGTTTGATTTCAGATGAGGTATTTAAACAACTGATGGTAGATGATCTTAAGTGGCACATGTTTTATATCTTACCAAAAATACACAAGATAGTGGTAAATCCACCAGGTAGACCAATAAATTCTGGTAAGGTTCCTTAATGGAACCTCTTTCTATGTATCTTGAGTATAAACTAAAGCCTTTATTAGGCTTTATTAGGGCACACTTAAGAGATTCCACTGAATTACTCAAATTGATGGATGAGGTTCAGATGAGCAAATATTCATTTCTTTGTACCCTGGATGTTCAATCACTTTATATAAGTATAGCTCATGAAGGGGGTTTGGTAGCTGTTAGTTACTGGTTGTTAACATCGGGTTTATATTTGGAGGAAGAAAAATTTTTTTGTTGGAACTTATCCAATTAGTTTTAGTACATAATGTATTTCATTTTGGGAATGAATGTTACTTGCAGATTAAAAGGACGGCTATGGGTACTACAATTGCCCTTATTTATGCATATCTCTTTATGGGGTATCTCATTTGAATTTGTTTAAGAAGAAACATATTATGTGGAAAAGACTTTTGGATGATTCCTTGTGTATTTGGGGAGGTAATATTAACCAATGGAAGTATTTTGTTGGCTACCTTAACTCCAATGAGTTTGGTCTCTGATTTGAAGGTAAACAAGATCTGTTTACCATAGATTTCTTAGACATTGATGTTACAAAGCGGATTGATGGAATGATAGTGACTGCTTCATATAGGAAGCCCTTTACCAATAATTCCCTTTTAGAGGTGAGTAGCTGTCATCCAAGACGTGTGGTGCTGAATATTCCAAAGGCACAATTTTTATTCTTAAAACATATTTGCAGTGACCCAAAGGAGTTTGAACTAGAGGGAACTAAAATGGAGAATAAATTTATGAGTAGGGGTTATAATTCCATCCTAGTTAGACAGGGAAGGGAGATGGCCTTGAAAGAAAGAAGGGGAAAACTGTTAAAAGTTGAACCTAGGAATAATAAGTTAGGGGTAGGGTCAACTAAGGTTAGGTTTATTACTACCCATGGTACGAACACCTTTAAAATTAGAGAGGTGTTGGATAAATACTGATGTATATATTAAAAAAAGGATGAGTTTTTTTATTAAGTCTAAGGGATAAATGTGAGTTTGGATATCAAAGGGGCAAAACATTGGGGAATGTTTGTCATGCTATAAAAAATGAGAAGGTTCATGGTAGTAAGGTAGTTGGCAGTGCTGTGTGGTAACCGTATATTGTAAAGTAGTTTCTTGTATTAAATCTTTTACAATGGTAACTATTCTAAAGGTCTTTTTGATTAGTCACCTTATTACATGTAATACGGAGTATTTTTTTTATATGGCTGTTTGCCAGTGCAGGGCTTTCTATGTGGGTCAGACCTCAAGGGCATTTAAGAATAGGATTGCTGTTCATATTAGTGACATCAATTGTAAATGCTTGAGAAGTGTGCTATATAAGCACAAATCTGTCTATTCTGTGGCTCACTTTATTTTTTTAGGTTTGGACAGGAACTTGATTGTCTAATGCATTTAAACATCAGCTATTCGATAAAAAAGAAAAGATGTAGATTTTTAGTCTTGGGGCAATATAAAAGCCCAGGTTAAATGAATATTGGTGAAAAAACATTTAGATAGTATTTAAATCTTATTTGATTTAGATAGGACAGCTGTATTAGGATTTAATGTGCATTTAAATCTTATTTAATTTAGATAGGATAGCTGTATTAGGATTTAATGTGCATTTAAATCTTATTTAATTTAGATTGAATAGCTGTATTAGGATTTAAATGTGTATAGCTATATGGTCCATTTGAAATTGGGAACTGTTGCTTTAAGATGTACGTCTTTATAAGTTGAAGAGGTGTGTCTCCATTTGCTGCACTGATAACACCAAAAGTGAAACTGGTCTGCTGTTGAATGAGGTTACCTGAGCCTGTATTTGTTTTCACAGTTATTTAAAATGTTATTTTTTTGTTATTTTGAGAAGTTTATCTGTATTAAAAACATTTCTGGATTGCCCAACACTGTGTTCAAGTGCTTGACCTTTGGTGGTAGTGTAGTTTTTTATGTGTGTGTGTGTGTGTGTGTGTGTGTGTGTCTGTGTATCTCTCTCTCTCTCTCTCTCTCTATATATATATATGGGTCTACTTTCATAGACCGAACGTACGAATCGCCGACACACATGTTCCCGACCCCAAACAACCGAAAACACACCACACCAACAACTCAACATACTGAACACCATAACACCGACACAAAAAATGCCAAGTACACATTGCACACAACAACATATCCACTAACCTTAACCTAAACCCTAACCCTAACGTCCGACACTACCGCACACTTACCCAACCCGCACCTAACCTAACTCACTTAAAACACCCCTAAACCCCAACACCGTCACTATCGCACACTCACCCTACCTGCACCCTAACCCTAACTCACTTAACCCACCCTAAACCTCAACACAGTCACTGCACACTTACCCTACCTGCACCCTAACCTAACTCACTTAACCCACCCTAAAACATTCAGCCCGTCACTATCGACACTCACTCCACCGCATTCTAACCCTGACACACTTAACACTACCCTACACTGCTCTCGTCACTTCCACACACTTACCTCACGGAACCCTTAGTCCGA
This sequence comes from Protopterus annectens, assembly GCF_019279795.1. Lineage (NCBI taxonomy): Eukaryota > Metazoa > Chordata > Ceratodontiformes > Protopteridae > Protopterus > Protopterus annectens. The sequence continues at coordinate 1,077,474,376 of NC_056741.1, forward strand.
CAGCACCGCACACTCACCTTTCCCACACCCTATCCTAATATCCCTCACTATCGTACACTTACCTGTCCGCTCCCCAATACTACATCTTTCACTTTCACACTTACCATATCGCTCACACTCTGCCGTTGTCGGTCTCTCAGCCGTCGGGATTTCGTTTTGTAACCTACCTGTTCGGTCGTTCCGTCTCGGTCTTCCGGGTGTCGGTGACGTGGCGCTTCGGTCTATGAAAGTAGACCCATATATATATATATATATATATATATATATATATATATATATATATACATATATATGTGCATGTGTGTGTGTGTGTGTGTGTGTGTGTGTGTGTGTGTGTGTGTGTGTGCGTATTAAGTCTGGGATTTGTGGAGATGGCTCTGTTTGTCAGAATTTACATTCTGTGCATGGGAAAGGGGAGATATTGAAAGGTTTGAAGGAGCTGTATGCAGGCAGGCTATTGGGTCCTTTTGAGTTCCTTCATTTTGCCATGTTTAAAGTGTCACTGTTGGGATTGGTCCCAAAAATGTTGCTTGGTGAATTTTGGTTGAGTAACCATTTGTCCTGTCCAGAAGGGAATTTGGTCAATGATCTCATTTCTAAAGAGGATCCAAATGTTAGGTATGCTTCATTGGATGAAGTAGTGGGAATTATTAGACAGTTTAAGGATCTATGGTTGGTAAAAATCAGTACCGAACTGGCATTCTGGTTGCTGCTGGTGTGGGAAGAAGAGTGGATTTTATTGGGCATGGTGGCTGACAATAAATTTTATTTTGAAAAGGCCATGGCAATGATGTGTTCAATGGCTTGTACCACATTTGAGAAGTTTAACACTGCATTTCATTGGATTTAGCAGCAAAGAGTGGGCACTCAGAAGGGTGTGCATTATTTGGAGGATTATTTTGTTGATAGGTGAAGGGTTTGTAGTGGTGTTGTAAGGTATGTGGGCATTCCTAGCAATGTGAGAGGAGCTGGGTTTGCTGTTAACACAGAAGTTGGAGGGCCTTGCTATGACATTGTGTTTTCCAGGTTTGCTAGTGGATGTGGGACAGGGTTGTTTTGTCTTTCAGTTGAGAAGACAGAGCGATTGAAGGAGAAGATTGCTTGGGTTGTAGTCAGGGACAAGTTGCAGGTTAGGGATGTCATGGAGAATTTAGGGCTATTAAACTTTGCATATCAGGCAATACATCCCAGTCATACATTTTGTAGGTGAGTGGAATTTTTGTTAAAAGGAGGGAGAAGCAAGCTCCATTGGGTAAGGACTAACAAATTTGTACGTGCAGACTTAGCATTCTGGTTACCCTTCCTGCACTGATTTAATGATGTTTCATTTTGGCAAGTGGATTGGGTTGATCAGGAGGAGTTGCAATTGTTTACAGATGCAGCAGGGGGTATTGGGATGGGAGCATTTTTAGCGGGGAATGGTTAGCGGTTAGGTGGCCGGATGATAGGGAGGATGAGTGGAGGAAGGATGTTGCCTTCTTAGAAGTGATGCCTATTTAAGTGGCTTTAGTGGTGTGGCAAGAGCAGTTGCATGGTTGAAGGGTGATTTTTAATTGTGACAGTATTACAGTGGTGGAGGTTTTGCAGTCAAAGACAGCAAAATCCAGATTGCTTTTGTTAGTTTTACGGAAACCGGTTTCTTTTACAGGTGTACATTTGCCAGGTTCTAAGAATGTGATTGATGACAGCCTTTGTTGATTTCAGATTCACATGTTTTTTTCTAATGGTGCTATAGCCAGAGGGTGAATCAGTTATGTTGCTGGAGGAAGGATGGCAGACTGGATTGAAGTGACAGGATGGTTGACCCAGCAGTTCTGGGTGGTATCGGCTAGGAAGATGTATGGTGGGACATTATCTGAGTTTGATCAATTTGTTTTGCAGTTGCCTGAGGAAGAGGGAGTTTGGTCAAGGAAGCTGCTGCATAAATATTTAGCTGAGGTTTGGCTTAAGGGGAGAGCGGTTCAGTCAGTTAAGGTGGATTTGGCTGATATTAGTATATTTTCACAGGTGACAGGGTTGCAGGACTTGACAAAGTTGTGGGCAATAACTTGGATGTTGAAAGGGTGGGTAGGGCATCTGGAAGGAAGGCTGATGGGCATTGCACAGTGAATAATCAGGGTCTTGAGGTTAGTGAAAAGGAGACTCAGCAGATTATAATTTGTGTGTGACATTGTCAATATGGATGTATAGTGGAGCATTCAGGGTGGATGAATTGCTGGAGTAGTTGGTATGGCGGGATGTGGTTATATTTTCTGTGGCAGTGGAGATATGGTTGTGGAAGTCAAAAACAGACCAGATGGAAGAGCATGTAGATTGTCTTGAGAATGGATAGTGATGAGATGATGTGTCTGATTTTGTGGGCTAGAAGATTACAGCTGTCACACGGGGTGGGGGTTCTCAGGATTTGGTTTTCAGGGAGATATGGTGATAACAAACAACTAGTTCTTGTGCTTGATAAGGAAGGCTTTTCAGTGTCTAGGCTTTCAGGGAGAAAGGTATTCCACTCATTCGTTTTGTATTGGCAGCACCTCAGATTTGGCAAGAGAAGGTAGATAGTGGAAGTTATTAAGGGGGTGGGACATTGGTATTCAGATGCCTTTTTATCTTATATTAGCAAAATTATTATTTGGTAGTTGTCACTAAACATTTTTTTAGGGAAAAATGTCATTCTGAGTCATTCTTATGTTTATTGGGTGGTGAACTGGGCTCCGATTAGACTGGATGGATGTGATTTTGGGTTGCGGTATTATGGGTGGACAGTTTTTTGACAGGGTGTCAGAGGCCTCAGGTGGCATCAGCTTGAGGAGGAGTTTGCAAACATATGTCATTGGATTGAGATTCCATCTGTTTTATTGGTTCATTTAGCAGATAATGATTTAGGTGTTATTCCAAAATTACAGTTGATGTTTAGTGTAGTGAAGGACTTGGCTAGTTTAGGGAGTAGGTTTCCCGACATGAGTATTGTGTGGTCTGAAGTAGTACCACTGTTGGTTTGGAGGAATATGGGCAGTTTTATAGATCTTGAGCATGCCCAGCACTTTGTTAATTTTAGGCATTTGAGGCAGTTGAGAAATGTGGGTATTTGCATTGTCAATCATAGAGATTTCAGTGATAGGGATCTGGTGTGGTTTAGGAAGGATGGACTACACCTGAGTGAGTGGGACTGGGTTTATTCAATGCACACCTGGCATTGTTTTTGGATGGTTTGATAAAAGTGTTGTAATATTTGAGGGGAAACAGCCTTGTTCAGGCTGGTGGGCATTGGCATATCCCTCTTATGTTCCCTCTCTGGTGTCATGTGTTGGATATTACAAGGCTGTTGGTTGGGAATGGAAGTTAGCGGTGGTATGCTGCTTTTGGTAAAGTCAGAGTAAGCGAGTGGCTGGGTAACACTACTTGTTTTGTGGTGGGACAGAGGTGAGAGGGAGATGCTGCTACTGTTAAATTATGTTGAAGTTATGTTTACATTGTGTTTAATAGATTTTATGATTGACCAATTAATTCAAAGATTAAAGAATTTTGTTTAATAAAGGCTGTCACATGCCATGTTGGTGTGGTGTGTTTTATTGTGGAAAGGGGAATGGGGCAAACTGTTTAAATTATATTCTTTTTCCTTTTTCACTGGTATACTCAGCATCAGGCACTCTCATAACAACTTTAGGTCACTCATTTCAAACATCTTATTTTTCTGGTACCACTCCCAACAAACATGCCTGGATTGACCACAGTGTTTCAGTGCTAGCCCCCCCTAATTTGGACATCACTGCCTGACCTCTAAAAAGTAGTGACACAGATCCTATTTTCTGAAACAAGATAAAAAAAATATTTAGGACTGTAAAATACAAATGTTTCCAGGATAACTACCACTTAATGTCTTTATTTACTTCAACATCTTCTACTCCATAGCTTATCATATTAACAATAACCACTCAGATGTAAAATGTTACTTTTTTTCAGCATTATCTCTTTAATCCTCTTGGTGTACAAGTTAAGTCTGAAAATGGAAATATTCCATCTATGATAATACTTCAAGCATAAAAGCTCAAACATTGAAATCTGCTGCTTTTGAAAAATTAGTAACTGCGATAGTGTCAGAGATTATAAATATATTTTTTAGCTTATATCATATTTTCCAAAATTCTACTTTATGGAACATTATAAAAGGAGTCAGGCAAGAAAACTGCATAACAATTAACTAAATTAAAACATAGTCAAGCATCAATAAATGTCAACATGTTAAAAACAAACAAACAAACAAACAAACAAACAAACAAACAAACAGTAAAATCAATAAGGATCTGAGCCACTAAAATGTGTCCACTCATGCTTAATAAGCAATTTATTGCATCCATTTTATATGCTTGTGATTTCTATAATAAATTAATTTGACTCTATCACTAATGAGTGTAGTTGAGGTACTGCATAAATGATATCCAAGAAGCCCACTACTGAGGTGACTTATATCTGACTCTGTCATTATCTGATGACCATTCAAAATCATATACCTTATGCATTAATATCTTACAATTACTATTAAGAGGAAGACACCTGACTGTTTGGGCTAGTGATAACTTTTATGCCAAAAAGCATCATCATATTTAGAAAGCTTATATCACCTTTCTTTATGTACAAATCAGGATATGACCTAATAAGAAGAGGGAAGAATTTAAATCAATTTCCCCTGCCAAATCAAGTAATACTATTGCTAAATCTGTTTTTAAATAATCAAGCTCTGGACAGAACCAAAAAATATGCAACCAGTCTTTTAAGTGAGGAGCAAGGAACCTACAAATCTGTGGGGATGCTGAAGGGAACATGAATACAAGATGTGTCGGAGTATAAAATATTTAAAAAGGCACCATTAGCTAAAAAAAGTTGCAGCATCTTGATATAGTCTCATATGTTAGAAATAAAAGAATCTTGTACCAGGTTGCTAGTGGAGTTTGGATTCCCTTCTCCCTTTCCCATTGCCTCCTAGACTTCTCTGTCTGATTAATTTTATAAGCTATTAGAATAGGATACAGCAAGGGAATTATCCACTTAGCGGGTATAATTGCTAGTCTGACATTGATCCAGCTATGTATACAGCTATGCCAATATGATCTGGCAGTCACATCAACCTTTAAGCTTCCAATTTTATTTTGTACTAAATGAAAAAGGTCTGAGAAGCATAATATTCAGTGGAGATATTGATCCCAGGCATTATGTGTTCCCTTTCAATGGCTTCTCACAGTAATGAAATCCAACAAACTCTTAAAGGCTTTCAGACAAAATTAAATCTTCAAACTCAACATGTACTGATAGCCTAATGGGCATCAACTCCATGAAACAATTGTTGTTGCTTATGTCCTTAAAGGTCTGCAATACCAAATAAAAAAAAATCTGAAGATATGGCCCTTCTAGATTGCTTCTCCATTTGGATGCAACTTCTAAGTTTATCATAAAAACCTGACCGCTGTTCTGATTCAGTACACAGGTCTAACTTTCAAGTAGGGTTGAAGTAATCAGAAATGACACAGAAAAACAACTTTAATTGAGTAACCTGGGTATATATGCATCAAATTCAGAGAAACCCATCCCTCCCATCCCATTTGGTAGTGTTAAAAAATCCCATGCTAGAAGTTTCTTATCTAGCCAGAGAATGGTGATGCTCATCTCTTCAAAATAGAAACAAGGTCCTTAGCAGGAGGGAGGGGAGGAATCCCCTGCACTACAAATAGGACTAATGGGAGAATGAACAAGGTTCAGGATGCTGTTCTCTTTTCTACAAATCAAGAATAAGTCCTTCCAGTTTTGAATTTGCTTTTTTGCAGGCTAGAGTATTTCCTCATAAGAAGAGATTACTATTGTGTCAACTCGGGGTTGTAGCTGCACCCCAAGACACTTAATTTCATTAACATTACTAGAAAGCTTAATTCCCTTTGAAATGTTTTTGTCAATACTGATTTTGTACAAAGTTATGCTTTGAAAAACTTTCAGATCTTTGATTACTCCAATAATGTCATGTTTAGGATTTGACAAATTACGAGAAGATCATCGTCGTGCAGTGAGATTTTTTTTCATGCGTTGATCACCTACAGAAATTCCTTTCCAAGAGGACTGTCTTAAATATTGAGATAAAGGCAATCTGTATAAAACAAGCAACAGAGGGAACAGAGGGACATTTCAGCCTAATGCCATGCTGAATTCTGACAGGTACAAGAAGTCTTGGCCCCACTTTATATAAGTAATTAACAGATTGTACCTACCTTTTAACATCACCTCAAATTGTGATAGGAAATGCATTGCAGAAAGTACTTTAAATAAATAAAGACAGAAAACACAATCAAATGTTTTCTGTGTATCAAAACTTGCTAAGGGTAATGACATCCCCCACAGATTTACTTCCTCAAGGGCAAGCAAAGATTCAACCTAATTGACAGAAGTAATGCAACCTAAAACAAAACCTTACTGATATGGATATATGAGCTATGGGAAAATACAGGAGATTCTATTGGCAAATACAGCAATGAATAACTTATACCCCTGGATTTAACAAATTCCATGCAAGAATAAGAATATTCTTGCACAGAGTGGGTAGTGTCCTTTTAGAACAGCATCATGCCTTGAATATTCATTAAGGCACACTGCTGTACTTCCTATATGGACATGGACCTTGAACGAGTGCAGGGTGTGTGTCGAAGTAGTGCACAGACACTGAATATGCCCCCATGCACTCAGATAGTGCCATACAGCCCTTTCTAAGCTGATCTGGTATAATATTAGAGCTTTACTCTAATATTATGCCAGTATTTCAGTGTCCGCGGACACTGAATTGAGATAATGATCATTTCAGTGTCCACGGACACTGAAATGAGATAATGATCATTTCAATGTCCACGGACACTGAAAGAAACATCAGCATGAAGAAAGAAATGCAGAGGATGTGTGACAGGAACTGTGACACACCCCTTGCATTGCTAAATTGCCATATGACACATCTGCAACCTGCTAAAGCAGGAAATGTGTGCAAATGCACACATAATGGGGGATAAATCCCCCAAAAGTGACAAAACAAACATATAGTCCTCAAACATAGAAAATTGATAGAGAACAGGTCATGCATTAGCATGAATTACAGGAGGGTAGAAGTCTGAAAGCAAATGGATGCCAATATTCCCTTACAGCAGTGCATGTTGACAAAGGCACAAATGATGGGGGGAATAAATAATAAATTAAGGACACACCTGAAAAATTGCCCTCACACACTTAAAAAGTTGATAGTTAACAGGATATGTATTAGCAGGAGTCCCTGAAGGATAGAAGCCTGAAAGTCAAATTATTGCCATTATTTCATGATTGAAGTCCCAATTAGTTGTCAGAACACCAGAAGACACACCCATTAATATAATAATAATATATAATTTTTTTTCTAGCCTATGGAATGTTTAAGCATAGCTAAGTGGGTGTGCGTGTTATGGCCCTCCGCTTAGAATAGCTTAAACATCCCATAGGAGATAAATGCAAATATAGAAGCAAAATTTCCAAGCTGAGGTAATGTAAGTGGTTAGCATCCTGGCATTTACATGCAGGTGTTCATGGATTGAGTACCAAGACAGGCAACTTGTTTTGCTATGTGAAAGTCATGTTAAAATTATTTTTGTTGACTTAAATTATGTAACAACTGTTTTTTGTCGACCAGGGTAGTGTAACAGTTTCAAAAGTGAGATGTCAGTGTAGAAAAGATGTGAACCCCCCCATATAAACAGAAGTGCCCCATACAGCATAGTCACACAAGAATATAATTTAATGAAAGCACATAGGGGGATGTCATGGAAGGTAAACGTAAAATTATAATATGTATATAAATATTATTTTAGAACATAAAATTATAATTATAATATGCTTAAACATGGCTTAATCACTCTGTATCCATCAGCTCTTGTTCTACTCAGCAACAAAATTGTCAGCCCTGCCAAGTCTCAAACCCAGGATGCTGTCCTCTACAACGACAGCAAAATACCACTACACCATCAGAATTGAGAAAACCTGGAATGCTTTAACAAACATATCATGCATTCTGGTCATAAAAAATAACAGCTGTCCTAAGTCGAGAACCCACGACCCCAAACACTGTAGTTAGTGGACTGTACCGCTACACCATCTGAGCTGTAGGAATTGATGTTGTTTTCAACATATCATGCAATAGAGTCATACAACATTAGGGAGAAAGTTCTGTGGAATCATTCATATGTTGTATATAGACATATACACACACACACACACACACACACACACACACACACACACACACACACACACACATAATACACACACATACACACACAAATATATATATATATATATATATATATATATATGTGTGTGTGTGTGTGTGTGTGTTGAAACATATATACGAAAAAGTAGATTCATAATATAGATATGCATATACAAAATATAAAGGAAGGAAAAAAACACACACACACACACACACACACACTCACACACAGATATATATATATATATATATATATATATATATATATATATATATAAAACATGCTGTGCAGTTATACCTCAGAACCATCCCTCTCAACCTGTTAGTGCAAGAAACCTGTACAAAGGCTGTAAAAAGGGGGAAAGGGGCCACATATAGGAACATATTTCAATTATTGTTGTTATAAATGAAGACATTTGCTACAGCAACAGGGTGCATTTCAGCAGACAATTACTGAAGGATATGAGGATGAAAATTGAAATGTTATGTCATTATTTACTGACATAAATCCTTGGATCATCACCGTGATTTACCAGACAAATACAAATAAATTGTGGAACCGAACAAAAGTATGGGCCAAATGTCTGAACAGTCTGTGAAAATCCTGGAGTGGAGAGGTATCCTCAAAACCCCTCAATGCAATGAATCTGGACCAAGCCTGATAAAGTGGAGGGACAAAGGCCTGAAGATAGGGACATATCCAAAATATGTCAGTAGATAAGCTGATAAAGTTGATGTAGTAACACTGTATGTCCTAACATATATTGACCGAAATATCTTGGGACTCAATTGCTTCTCATTAGTTAGTGACTTCAATCCCCACATCATCCCACTGATGTGTCAGGAATGCACAGCAGTTATTGGGACCAGACCAAATATATTGGCCAGACAACTGGACATCCTACGAATATGTGGGCATACAACATTAGGGAAAATACACTGAGCTACCAAGCAATGTCCAAACTACAATCAGACTGACATAACACTACCCAAATCCAGCTCTAGGGCTGTACACATGCATTTGCAAATATAACAGGCATTGCAGGGATGTAACACTAGTGGAAAACAGACACTGGTGTGCACACCCCCAACCAGTTGCACCACAGTCACAGTAACATACCAGTAAGCAAATTGAACACTACAGTTTAATGACTGTGTGAGCAACAATATCCTGTTTGCCACTTACACACTATCCCTACATATACTGCCCCAAGTCCCAGTGTAGTGGGAATCTTGAGGTGTTATGGGACATGTCATGGTCTGCATGTACAAGATAGGGAACCAGAAACTGGAGTAGCATGCACAGTCAGATAGAAAAGGCCCATGACACTCACATGTACCCCCTCCTTACACAGTGCAAATAACATGTACACACTTCACTGCTACACAATGCTGACAGACTTTTAACAATGGGCAGACATGCACAGACCTCTCAAATGTACAGTTTCCCACAGAATGTGTAGGCACAGGACTCATATCTATGACCGCTTCCTTGTTACATGTCTAGGGGTCTATGATATCACTGGGATGGTAGCAGGAATGAAGGCAATAACTAATGATACTACATATCTCTGAACCTCTTAGTGCATGACATCTGGACAAAGCCTGGCATAATTGGGGGACAGAGGTCCAAACACAGGGGTATATTGGACATACTTCTGCTACAAATGTAGACAGTTGCTGGTGTTACTGGCTTTGCTGTAACATATATTTTCTGAGATATATGAAGCCAGTAACACCAACAGATGTTAGCATCTACTGACTGCATTCCCCAGAGTATCCTACTGATTTGCCAAGGACAACAACTATCTGGGGAACAGATCAAACATATGAGCCATGCATCTGGACAGTGTCTAGGCCTCTGGACAGTGTAGAGATATGACCGCAGTGATGTAACAGAATGGAAATCCCTGAAAGCTGCCAAACATGTCACCCAGCACATTATGAAGTGCAGTAACACCAACATGACACTCCCCCACATCACCTCTGGGCAATACATGTATATTCAAATATAGTATGCACTACAGGGATTGAACTGCAGTGAAAACAGAGAGTGGTGCAAAATTGTCCACCCAAAACCATTTGCACCACAGTCACAGCAACATATCATTGCCCAAAATGAACTCTAGAGTAGAATGACTGTCTGAACAAACATATCCTGATTGCCAGTCATACACTATGCTGACATATACTGGCCAAATTCAGAGTGTACTAGGAATCCTGAGGTGTTATAGGACATTTTACAATCTGCCCCTACAAGCATACCGACCTGATAGACCACCAGCAGGTGTAGCAGCATACAAAGTCAGATAGGTAAAGAATATATGGCACTCACATCTGCTGCTGTCCCTACCCAGCCCAACAAACATCTACACACAACACTGCTACACAATCTTGAAAGTTTGTTCACAATGGCCAGACATACATAACTGTCATGTCTACAGATTTCCACAGAATTACCAGGGTGTGGAACTATAATCCTTGCCACTGCTGCATACCATGGCCAGGAGTCTGCCAGGTCATTGTAATGATAACTGGAGTGCAGTTGGTAATTAATGATATACCATACCTCTGCACCTCATAGTGCAGGACATCTGGACAACACATGATGTACTTGGGGGAAAGCGGCCTGGAAAGGGGGACATATCACACATAATGGTGTTACAAACTGAAACAGTAGCTGGTGTTACACATGTTTTTGTAACATAACATCCCTGAAGGATATGATGTCTGGAACACCAATGGATGTCAACATTTAGTGACTACAATCCTCACATTATCCTACCAAGCCCACAAAAAGAGACGTTGTTCGAGGGACAGACCAAACATAACAGGCAATCATCTGGCCAATCTCTGGAGAGCATGCCAGTTGATAGGTATGTCAGAGCATATCATTGTCAGATGTCATGTCACCCAGTAAATGCATGTCCAGATGAACCCTGTCAATCTAGCAACCATCCATGTGTATAACAGCACTAATGACATACAATCTGTACCCAATTCTGGATCTTTGTCCCCCATGTTGTTAGGCTGTCTCCACATGTCCTGTCCTGTAAGGTATTTCAACCTGTCTGTGAAGCTGTAGCCCCCACACTTCTGTAATGTCTCCCGCACATGCAAGGAAAAGGGGCAAGGCCCACATGAAAGCCATCCTATATGTTGGGACTAGCAGCACTGTCCAGGCCCACCCCACGCCACAATACTATGTGAGCACCTCCATAGCTGTATGGCCTCATGAATACCCGACAGGATAACATCAACCCCCTCAAGGTAGGCTGAGTACCTGTGGTGGACAGCAGCAATAGACAACTGCCATCATATGTGGAAATGATTGCAGGATGGGCCACGAAGGAACAGGTGCCTCATTGGAAGCCATGTCACCTTATTCTGCACAAGCAAATATGGTCACAGGTTATGTACCCTAAGGCTGTCTTTGAGTGCAAACTAGATACACCCACCAAGGCCAATCACTAGGCCTTCCAGACGTGTGTCTGCAATTCCAGAGGCAAAATACATAATCTGCTCTGTAGTGCTGGTCAATAACACCACATACACATATGCCATAGATACAGGCAACCGGCCGTAGACAGTTGAAGTGTAAACATCTCCCCCATGTCCCCTCATAGGTACACATGTGCATGTACAGTACCTGCCCCCTCCCCTCATGATCAGGAAGCAGATCTGTAATGCCCTCTCAAAGGCAATACATAGAGGTCTCCATAGGCCTGATACCATTCCTGGCTGCATCCAACATGAACACAGGCATGGGCTTTCAGACCCATTTGGCAGTGTACTCAAACACAGCCTGAGCACCGGTGTTATCCCATCTGCACAGAGGACAGACAGAAAGTTAATAGAAAACAGGTTATGCATTAGCATTAATGTTCATAAAGATACACGTCTGAAACTGAAATGTATGCCATTATATAATGACAGCAGTCCTCAATGACATGGCAGAAAATCTCAATACTCTCCATTTAATATAGTAATATAATATTAATATCCAATAGGAGATAAATAAAAATATAGAGCTCAAATGCCCAAACCAAGATAGTGCAGTGGTCAGAGTCCCAGCTTTGCATGCAGGTTTGTACAGTTTTAGTACTGCAACAGCCAATCCAGTTTTACATGGGAAAGCAGTGTTAAAAAAATATTTTCATATTAAAATATGTGGTAAATTATTTTTGTCACCCAGGGTAGTGTAGCTGGTGTAAAATGGAAGTGTGAGTGCATATAACATGTGAAACCATCCATGTATACATGTGTCCCATACAGTATAGTTACACCCCTTGCTACTGTAATGAAAGCACATAGAGCCATGTTATGTAATGGAAATCGTATACACTTACTAAATGAAGTCATTAGTGTGCTATTTTATGAGAATGAACTGTGAGCAATGGTTAACAATGCCTAGCTATGCAGAGCAGGTTTAACAACACATTTCTGTTGTCCTCACCACTCTCGCTGGGGTTTGAGTGTCCAAATTCACCTCCAAATTCTGTACAAATGCACAGCTGTTCCTGTATAAGAAATGGACAGCTATGGACCTTCCGTTCACCCATCCTGCACATCCATAGCTATCCTTCATATTGTTCTTCCTTCTGCATACCCCTTTTTCACCACTTTCCTATCATCCTTTTTTCTTTTCTTTTAAATAATTAACATGGGTGTAAGTGTGTTTGAGCGATGCTAAGTGAAGCAAACACAGATTAAGGATCTATATGGTTAACCATGTGCTGTCATAGCTTAGCATCATGCAAAACCACACAAACCTATGAACACCAGCTTATGACTGTGTATAACTGCTTTAATCACTCTGTTTTGATCAGCCAATTTTCTGCCTAGCAACAAACTAAGCTGCTCTGCCAGGTCTTGAACCCAGGGCCATGTACACCATAGTTAGAGAAATGTACCAGTACACCATTTGATCTACAGGGGTTAGTGATGCTTTTTCCAACATATGTTCATTCAACTGTAGAGAAAAGATTCTGTAGAATCTGTCAGGTTTTGTATTTACACATATACTCATGTACATATGTATGGAGGTGCATATATATATATATATATATATATATATATATATATATATATATATATATATATATATATATATATATATATATATACACTCATAGCATGTAGTGGAGTCATACCTCAGAACCATACCTATCAACCTCTTACTGCAAGAAATTTGGCCCAAGGCTGTTCAAATGGGGGGACAATGGGACAAAACTAGGGACATATTTTAAATATCGCTGTTATAAATGTAGAATGTTGCCAGAGTGACAGGGTTTGTTTCAGCATACATGTTCTAAAGGATGTGAGTTCTGAAACTGAAATGCATGTAATCATTAACTGTCAGAAATCCTCACATCATCACAGTGATTTACCAGGGATATAAAAATAATACATCTATGGAACAGACCAAAAATATAAACAATAAACCTGGACATACTGCAACAATCCAGTCGAGAGGTAGGCTCAGAACCCCTTAGTGCAACAAACCTGGGCCAGGCCTGACAAAGTGGGAGGAGAAAGCCATGGAAATAGGGACATATCTGAAATACTGGAGTAGATAAGCTGACACAGTTGCTGCAGTAATGCCCTTATGTCTGTCCTAACATATATTGACTGAAATAGCACAAGTCCAACACTCAATTACTTCCCTCTAGTTAGTGACTGAAATCCTCACTTCAGCCCAGTGATGTGTCAGAAATACACAACCCTTATGGTGGCCATGCAACAGTACATCCTACAAATATGGGGAAATAACATCACATTAGGGAAACTACACTCAGCTGCTAAGCATGTCACCAAGCACTGTCCAAACTACAGTCAGACTGACCCAACATAACCCAAATCCACTAGGAGGAATTACACATATATATTGGCAAATATATCAGGCACTACAGGGATGTCACAGCACTGAAAAATAGACACTAGTGTGAAAGTGCATACCCACAACCAATTCTACCACAGTCACAGTGACATACCGGTAAGCCAAAGGAACAGTACAGTATAAGGACTGTGTGAACAAAAACATCTCAACATGTTTGCCACTCACATACTACCCTCACATATACTGGCCCAATTCACAGTGTAGTATGATGCCTGACCATGGTATGGGACATGTCTCAGTCTGCCCCTACAAACATATACAGCTGATAGACAACCAAAAACAGGATCAGCATGCACAGGCAGATAGAAAAGGAGCCATAACACATACATCCACCCCCTCCCTACACAGGCCAAATAACATTGACACACTACACTGCTACACAGTCCTGACAGTATGTCAACAATTGCCAGAAATACACAGATCTCTCAACTGTACAGAGTCCCACAGAATGTCCAGTCTTTCCCTTCATATATAAGGCCTCTTCCACGTAACATGTCTGGTAGTCTGATACATCACTGGGATGATGTCAGGAATGTAGGCACTAAATAATCATATACCATACCTATCAGCCTCCTTACTGCATGACATCTGGACAAAGCCTGACATAATTGTGGGACAAAGGCCCAAAAACAGGGGCATATTTGAAATATTGCTGTTATAAACTGAGAATGTTGCTGTTGTAACAGGGTTAGTTGTAACATATCTTTTCTGAGGGATATGAGGTCAGAAACACAAATGGGTGCTAGCAGTTATCGACTGCAATCCCCAGAGTATGCTACTGATTTTTCAAAGACAATAAATGTCTGAGGAACACATCAGACATAGGAGTCCAAATTCTGGCCATTCTGTGGATAGCCCTACAGGTGAGAGTTATGTCAAATACATAACACTGTCAGAGTTAAAATCATGCAGAAACTACATGTCCACACAAACCCTGTTAGACTAGCATTAATCCAAATGTATAACAGCAATGCTTACATTCTGTCCCTATGTCTGGAACATTCTCCCCCATTTTGTTGGCCTGTTTCCACAGTTTTGGTTGTAAGAGGTATTTCCAAATGCCTTCTGTGATGCTGTTGTTCACACACCTCCATGAAGTCCTTCCCAATAGCAAGGAAAAGGGCCAATGCTCACATGATGTACTCAATGATAGGAGTGTGTTGCCATGCCATTGGCTATATGAATAACAACATAGCTGTTCTGTATGCAATTAGCAAGTGGGGACACCAATTGGTGCACAGGCCATCAGCTGCTCATGAGCATTATTTACAAAAGGCAAGCTGCTGCCTCTGCAAAGCAGATGTACAACCTACATCCTTAAGAGAGAAAGAGAGAGAGAAACAGCGAAAAGAAAAACAAAAAACAAGCAGAACATAACCACCTACACTTGAATAAAACAAACAGGTATGTCAAACAAGTAAGCATGTAATGGACTGCAGTAGGGGGTATGTAAGAATGGGAAATGGACACTTTAATGTATATGTCTCAACAAGACCTGCTGTACTGATATATTGCTTATCAGAACCTATGGCCATAGCATTTGGGTCTGTCTGGAGTGACATAGATCATAGGTCAGGCCCCTGAGTCACCCCAAGAAAGGATGGCTCACATATGACTACTACTGCAGTGTGTGTTGAACAATACTGACTGTGACAATGCTAAGCCAGCTACTGGGATGTTATAGATATCCATATCTTACTTGTGAATACAGCTATGATATACTTGGTTGTCTCAAAAATGTGAGAGACTTATACATGGTATTTGCATAGTAAAGTACTGTTGTACACGTGTGTGTTGAACTGCATGTGATATACTGCGCTCATACCATTACACTGTCCAGTGTTATGCACACAGACCATATGTGTGTCTCATATTTATACTCATTTACTCATACAGTTGTGTTATGTCTGGCAAATCACTGACAAATCTGTGAAGACTGACATTACAACATCTCCTTCTTTTTCTTCTGGCTGTTCCTGTTAGGGGTCGCTACAGTGGATCATCTGTTGCCATTTCTGCCTGTCCTCTGCATCTTGCTCTGTCAAATCAACCATGTGCATGTCCTCTCTCACCACATCCAGAAACTTTATCTGAGACCTTCCCCTTTTCGTCTTACTGGCAGCTTCATCCTTACCATCTTTTTCCCAATATACTCAGCATCCCTCCACAGCACATGTTCAAACCAATGTAATCTTGCCTCTCTGGATTTGTCTCAAAACCGTCCAACATGGGCTGACCCTGTCATATACACATTGCTAATCCTGTCCACCCTCGTTACAACCAGTGCAAATACTAACATCTATAACACTGCCACGTCCAGCTCTGACTCCTGCCTTTTTGTCAATGACACTGCTTCCAACCCATATAACATAGCTGGTCTCACTACCCTCTTGCAGACCTTCCCTTTCACTTTTACTGGTACTCGTTTGTCACAAATCAGTACTGACACTCTTTCCACCATCTCCAGCTTGCCTGTACTCTCTTCTTCACCTGTCCTCCACAGTTGTCATTTCTCTGAAATGTTGATCACAATAATTTAAACTCATCCACCTTTGCCATCTCTACTCCCTGCATCCTCAACATTACCTACCCTCCCTCTAATTTACACACATATATTCTGTTTTAGTCCTGCTGACCTTCATTCCTCTCCTCTCTAGAGCATATCTCCACCTCTACAGGGTCTCCAAAATCTGTACCCCATTCTCAGTACAGATCACAATATCATCTGCAAACATCATAATCAATGGGGACTCCTGCATGGTTTTGTCTGTTAACCTGTCCACATCACCATTGCAAATAAGAAAGGGCTCACAGCTGATCCCTGATGTCATCCCACCTCCACATTTAACACATCCATCACTCCCACCATAGACCTCACCGCTGTCACACCATGTACATATCCTGTACCAGTCTTACATATATCTCTGCCACTCATGACTTCCTCATACAATACCACAACTCCTCTCTAGGCACCCTGTCATATGCTTTCTCTAAGTCCAGAAAGACATAAAGCAACTCCTGACCATCTCTGTACTTCTCCATCAACATTCTCAGAGCAAACTTTGCAACTGTAGTGCTCTTTTATGGCATGAAAACATACTGCTGACTACTACTCATCACTTCCCTGCTTAACCTATTCCACTACTCTTTTCCATGACTTCATGCTGTGACTGATTAATGTTATCCCTCTGTAGTTACTACAGCTCTACACATCAACCTTATTCTTAAAACGGTACACAAACACTTTCTCTCCACTTCAGATGCAACCTCTCACTTTCCAAGATATCATTAATCAATCTGGTTAAAAACACCACTGACATTTCCCTTAAACACCTCCATGCTACCACAGGTATGTAATGTAGACCAACAGGCTTTCCAATATTCATCATTTTCATAGCTATCCTTACTTCCTCCCTGGTAAGCCGTTGCACTTCCTGATTCACCATACCCACATCATCCAACCATATCTCTCTCATTCTCTTCATTCATCCGCCTCTCAAAGTACTCTGTCCATCTGCTCAACACACTCTCCTCGCTTGTGAGTATGTTTTATCACCCTTATCTACTGCACATCTTTTCTAGCTCAGTCCCTCTGTCTAGCAAATAAGTACAAGTCATTTATCCCTCCTTAGTGTCCAACGTGCCATACAAGTCTTCATATGCATCATCCTTAGCCTTTACCACCTCTCTCTTTGCCATGCACCTCATCTCCTTACACTCCTACTTTCCTCATCTCTCTGACAATCCCACACCTTCATCCCCAATCTTTCTCTGTATACTGTCCTGTACTTCCTCAGTCCACCACCAGGTGTCCTTGTACTCCTTCCTCCATCCACATGTCACACCAAGCACCTTTCTAGCTGTCTCCCTTACTAGCTCTGCTGTACTTGCCCAGATATTTGGTAAATCATCACTGTCACCCAGTGCCTGTCTTAACTCTTCCCTAAACTCCACCTCACAATCATCCTTTTCCAGTTCCCACCATTTGATCCTTGGTGCTGCCCTCACACTCCTCCTTTTCTTGATCATCAACATCATCTTACAGACCAACAGTCTATGCTGCCTAACTACACTTACCCCTGTCATCACTTTACAGTCTCTGATCTCCTTCAAACTGGTCCTTCTACATTGGATATATTCCACCTGTGTGCATCTCTCTCCACTCTTGTATGTCACTCTATGCTCCTCCCTCTTGTCACTACAGCCATGTCCATCCTTTTTACAAAATACACTATCATCTCACCACCAGCATTCCTTTGCTTAACACCATACATACCCACCCCTTCCTCATCCCCTCTGTTCCCTTCACCAGCATGGCATTTGAAATCTGCTGCAGTCACCACTCTCTCATCCTTGGGTACAGTTGTCACTACATCATCCAACTGACTTCACATTTCTCTTTCTCATCCATTGCACAACTAACTTGCATAGCATATGTACTGACAACATTCATCATTACACCATCAATTTCCTGGTTCATAAACATCACTCTATCAGACACTCATGTCCTCCTCCAAAAACTCTCTTGGCATACTGTTCTTTCAGGATAACCCCTACCCCCTTTCTCCTCCCATCCACACCCTGATAGCACAATTGTGACCTGCCTAGCTGTACTCTCCTTCCATCTGGTCTCTTGCACACAGAATATATCAACCTTCCTCTGGCCGTCATATCAACTAGCTGTATCCCTATACCAGTCATACTGCCAACATTAAAAGTTCTTACCCTCCCTACCACACTCCTAGCCGTTCTCATCTCTTCCTGCCATATGAGTGTTGGGCATCCTCCAGGGTATGTCTGTCAATGCAAAGGCTACTATGCTATCGTATGACTCAAGTGTGTTACATCAATATTAAGACAGTGTCATTAATTTTGTCCCA
This sequence comes from Protopterus annectens, assembly GCF_019279795.1. NCBI lineage: Eukaryota > Metazoa > Chordata > Ceratodontiformes > Protopteridae > Protopterus > Protopterus annectens. Next base: position 1,077,493,412 of record NC_056741.1, read on the forward strand.
TTGCCCCCCATGTATGTGTGGCATCCTACAGATGTCCTACTCTAATGGGTTGAGAGGGATGACTGGGCAGCAAGAGTGTGAATACAGTGTGCCATACTGACATAGAACAGAAATGTATATCAGATATTACCAGTGCACATGTCAGTATGAGTAGGTGTATCTGGCCGCCTCATAACAACATACACGGGATGCAAAATGTCAGTTAAATAAGCTGTACATGTTTTACATGTTTGTAACCTTAGTTACTGTGCATCCAACAGTGACATTTCTACAGCTATTGGTTGTTGCATTGCCTTGACACAGCTATGGGTACTACAATAAGCATGATTATCTGTTTGAAATTGGAGAGGTGTCCAGCTGTGTTATGAATGTGTGTTCATGCCTACTACAAACAGCTATATGAACACCTACATAGCTGTATGGGTTCAGCAATACCTTACTTGTAAAACCTGCTTCCACCAAAGTAGAGTAATCCCCTTTGCTGGACAGCAGCAATGCACAAACCACAGATTTGGTCCCTATATTGGCTGTACAGGGTAAAGTAAGAGTAGGCACCAACTTGGCATCAAGTCAGCCTTTGTCTGATCAAGTATATATGGCCATAGGTGGAGTACTGTAAGGCTAACTATGAGTACAAATTGGACACATCCACCAAAGCCAATCACAAGGCCATATTCACATATGTCTGCAATCTCAGAGGCAACACACCAACTCACCCTGTAATGGTGGTCAATCAGACCAAATACATACAACATAGCTATAGCCAACCTGCTGCAGATAGGTTTAGGGCAAACATCATCCCCCTGGCTATAGGTAGATATGCGCAGCACCCAAACCCCTCCCCTCATCACTAGTGAGCAGGTACATATTGCCTACTGAAAGGCAACAAACGTAAGTATCCATGGGACCTGATAACATCCCTGTCCGCATCCTACATTAACTCAGGCATGTGCTCCCAGCTCCATTGCCCAGTGTAGCCACACCAAGCCTTGGCACCATCCACACCCCATCCACATGGAATATGGCCAGTGTCATCTCTCTACACAGACATGAATGAGGAATAGAGGATTATGCAATTAACTGGCCCTCATTGGGGGGGGGTATGACACATCAGGACCAGGAGTGTAATGCAAGCTGATACAGTGCTGATAGATCACAGGGGTATGGTGTGGTTGTGAGTGGTGGCAGTGCTGATAGATTACATGGGTATGGTGTGGTTGTGAGTTGTGGCTACTGGTATTAAATGTAGATATGCAGGTTCTGTACATACTGTTGCCAAATGTATGAGGTCCTATGATGTGTTTCCCTTTTTCTGTCTTCCAGGTGCAATGTTGCATCAGCAAAGGTCAACTTTCTCAGAGAATGAGACAAATATAGTCATAGAAGCCATACTACAGAACCATGCCATAATATTTGGCTGGAGCCAGCAACATCTGGGGGAGAGCACCGGTCTGTGGGATGATCTTGTCCACAGGGTAAATGATGTTGGCCTGCACACACATACATATGAGCAGGTCTGGCATCGTGCAAATGACCTCATATGCCCTGCACGGCAAAGGGCTGCTACATGGCGAGGGACCACACAGCCACAGGTGGGGACCCAGCCATGCAGCCCCACTGACACCTACCGAGGAGCTCCTCGGCAACCTTGGGGCACCCATCTCAGTACAACATCAGGGTGCATACCCCCTACATGCTGGAAGTGGGTGGCACCCAGACAATGGACGAGGAGCATGTAGGTAAGACCCCAGTGGAGATTATTAGACTAGTGTAGCAGACATACTTGTATTTGTAGAGCATCTATGTACATGTGTCAGGTCAGATTGCAGTTGTGGATGGGGTTTTCTAATGCACAGAAGTGCACATCTATGGTGAAGGATAGCAAATTGCGTCGTATTGGGGGATGTACTGTAAATGTGCAGACATGCTGCATCCATCCTGTACCAATGCCACACGTGAGTCTGCTGGTAATACTTCTCTCCCACAACTACCTAGGTCCCTCCGGTCTACATGTGGGACAGCAGCCTGAAGCTGGTGAGTATGGAATTGTTCTGTTGTGGTTTGCCAATACCAAAAGCATGTGAAGGCCATGCAATTTACCATGCACACAACTGTCACTCATAGCCATATTGCTTTATGTGCATGTTCACTTGTGGTGGGCTTAACTGCATTGCATCACAGTGGTCACCACAGGGACCTATCTGAAGAGAATGTAACATTCCTGTAGCATACCTCACAACCTGTCAGTGCAAGACTTCTGGACAGAGACCAACAAAATGAGGAGACAAATGGCCTAAGGTAGGGACATGTGTGAAACATTACTCATACAGTGGATATAAACAGCATACACACCCCTGTTAGGATGCCAGATATTTGTGATATATCCAAACTGAGACCACGATATGTCAGTCCACACCTTTTACAACCTGTAATGTGACCTATAACATGAACAATTCACTTGCAAAACCAATCAATCTGTTGGGAAGCAAATATGGAGTATGCAAACCTTACAATAAGCTGGATGCATACATGTGCACATCTTTCAAATAATGTTTTATTGCACCAGCTTGTGATTTACTGACAGCATTCGCTCTGCTTGGGTACACACCTGCCATCAAGTAAAGGCACGTTGAGCAACACCAAATAGTCTGTTGTCCAAGTAGGATATTTATGACATTTGTTCAGTTGTTTGCAACAGCAAAAGCCATGGCTTTTAGACAGCTTTCAAAGCAGCAAATGGATCTTATATTTGAAAGGTAGCAGTCAGGAGTTAGGTACAACAACATTACTACAGCATTGCATACACTATGGAACACAGTGGAGGCAATCATGAAAAGGTGGATTAAATATGGGACAGCAGTGCTGTTGAAAAGAACCTGACATCCTGGAAAAATGATGACACGACATGTCAAAACTTGGTCAGGGAGGTTGCCAGGAGACATACAGCAACACTGAGGGAGTTGCAGGAATCTCTTGCAAGTACTGGTGTTGTGTACTACATGTAAGAACAATCTCCTGTATTCTGCATACATCTGGCCTATGGGGTAGGGCCAGAAGATGGAAGCATTTCCCTACAAAAAAAAACATCCAGGGGTGAATACAATTTGCAATACAGCACATCAAGTCTCCCAAGTGCATGTGTGAAAATGTGTTATGGTGTAATGAGACTATGGATCGACTTCACAGCCATAATACCAAAAGGTATGTGTAGTGCACAAGCAACACCTCTCTTAACCTGAAGACCAACATAGTGAATCACACTGATGTCAGTGGCCTGCTGTGGCAATGCTGTTCCAAAGCCAGAACTGTGCCTGTAGTCATGGTGGTGGAAATTCTGAACAGTTCCAAATAACACCCACATCTGGCCCAAATTCATAAGGCATCTGCAAGAACACTGAGGATGGGAAGGGGTGTCAGCCTTCAATATGACAAAGACCCGAAGCATACATCCAAAGCTACCTAAGAATGGCTCCACCTGAACACATGCATGGTTATGCATTGGCCCAGTCAGAGCCTAGACCTACAACAGATATGAAATCCCCAGTGTGACCTGACGAGGGCTGTGCACATGAGCTGCCCTTACAATATGACAGAGTTGGGTGACCTTTGCAAGGAAGAGTGGCCAAATAATGCCAAGTCAAGATGTGCCATGCTGGTAGACACCTTCCCAAGAAGATTGAATGCTGTAAGTCACTTACAAGGTTCTTCAATGTTGTATCTTTCGGCTTTTCCCGGTTAGGGGTCACCACAGCAGAACTCTGGTCCGCTAATAAAGTATCAATTTTAAAGGTTTGTGCACACTTATGCAACCACCATATTGTACATATTTCAGTCATTATATTTTACACATAACACATTTGTTTGTTTATCGATTGGATTGCACAGGTCATATGTCACATGAAAGGTGGGTAATATATTTGAATGCATTATTGTGGTCTCATCTTATATATATATTACAAGAGCATGGCATGTTAACAGGGTTGTGTACACTTATCACATCCACTGTAAGATTAGAAGGTTGGTGGTGTAATAGGAATTGTGTGACCATACATTTACTGCTGGTTTGGAGGTCTGAAACTCAAATGTATGTCATTAATCAGTGACATGACTCCTCAGACCATCCCAGTTATACATCAGACAAACACAGGGATTATGAGAAGCAGAGTAAACATATGAGCCAGACATATATACATCCTGCGAGAATATGTACAGTTGTGAGGTATGTTCTGTAGTACTTGCCACTGTGCTATACAGGTGAACAGCAATGATGTGTACATGGATGCAGTCTGTGCTGGGGAAGGGCCATCACCTACTAACACTACTCATGTATCCCAGAGTTGTTACAAGTAGTAAAACTGGCTGAAATGCATGAAGTTGAGGGCTGTGTATCATGCATGTCCCCATTTGGGTAATGTATGGTCTGTGTAACAGATTTGTGCCACCTCACCTGTAAGTGTGTGTGTGTGTGTGTGTGTGTGTGTGTGTGTGTGTGTGTGTGTGTGTGTGTGTGTGTGTGTGTGTGTGTGTGTGTGCGCGTGTGTGCATGTGTGCATGTGTGTACCAGCCAACCTCAAAGTGCAGGTATTAATGTATATATGTTGTCTTCCCCTCACAGGTGGTGATGGGGTTCAGGATCCCTTCTGCTCGGAAAATGATGTCATTGTCTCTGCAGACTCTGACAATGATGATAGGAATAGTGAGGTACAGGTGGGGTTGTCAGGGGCTGAATCTGTGCCATTGGTTGGCATCCCACTCTTGTCCACACCATCCCCACACACAGTGGCAATGCCCACGCATACCCTGTCACCAGTGGCCACAGATGATGGACAGTTGGTAGGTGGTAGCATGGAACAGACTAGTGTGGTGACTATGGCAGGTGTGAGTGTAGACACTGGCCATAGCAAGAGTACAGTTGAGGTCCCACACAGGCGGATGGACAGTGGTGCTCACAGGAGGACTGCTGCTCATCAAGCCACTGTTGAAAGTGCCATAGCAGGTGTCACCAGATGCATGTTTCAGGCTATCATGGATGCACAGGCACATAGTGAATGCCATACCAGACAAATACTCAGGGTGGTGGATACAACTCTTCCTGATTTATGTGGTGATATACATGACCTTGTTGAGGCCACATGTCGAAATACTGAGGTAATGAATAGATGGTGGGGTGAGACCTTGGCAATCCTTGACCATGGCTTGTCTGTGCTAGAGTGTGTGGTGGGAGATGAGCATCAGCCATGTGGACATAGGTCAGCACCAACAACAGTTGAGAGTCTGCGGGGCCATGCACCTTCACACTCCCATAGTGGCAGTGACACCATCACTACTGAAAGGGGGTTGCTGTCCACATCAGACCAGTGCAGGCCATGGGCACTTGGTCCTGCCTGTTCCCGTCAGGGGCATGGATCCAGCAGACAGTAGTCACCATTAGGAAGCAGTACTGCATCTGGCCATGACGTTGGTGGTGCCAGTGATACCCCTGGCAGGATCAGTTGCTGTGTCCATGGCCGGAGACGGTGAACTCGACACCCTGCCATATACAGTCCACAGCTGTCCAACATACCTCTTTGTAGGGCAGCCATATGGCTTGACTGCCTGCATACATACACACACACATCTGTATCACAGGCAGGTCACCTCCAGACACACACAGCTCCTCTGCACAGCCCCTCTATTGGATATCCTTCCAAACACACACTCATGATGTCAACCATATGGCCCAGCCTAGGCCTCTGGCAAACCCACACCACACCCTGTGCGTATGATGATACCTGTGCCACATCCCTGTCTTCCATAACATTGATGCAGGGACATGCTAGTATGGGTCTGATGCACAGGGTGAATATAGTACAGTGTAGCTATGTAATACTATGTAAGGTGCTGTCTGCTAGCATTTGTTATGGCTACACATACAGGTGTATGTACCATATTAGCCAGGATGCATTATTGCTGTTAGTATCACTGACTGAAGGTAGTCTGACATGCTGTATTCTGTTTGGGCTCCAGGTATCTGTGTGTTTGCAGGCTGTGGCCCTTCAGACATTCCCAAGAGGGAGCATGGCAGAGTGGGAATACACCAACCATGTCATAGGCAAGGTACAGCTTTATATGTACATGTATCAGGTGTGTATGCATGCAACAGTATGTGGGGGACATGTTGACAGACAGTGTGACTTTGCATACATACCCCTTGTCACAGACAGGTGCGCATTTTGGAGCATTCGAGTAACATTAGGAGGGGTAATATGGAGAGCCCAGTAGCTACTCATTTTATTAACATGCATAATGGCAATAGTGAGGGTTTTGTATTCAGTGTACTTGCCAGACCCCATTTTTACACCAGTAATTTTAAAACTGCACTGAATAGGTTAGAGCAGAGGATGATTTTAGGGTATCACACATTGTTTCCTGTTGGGATGAATTTGGACAGTGGGTGAAATTTGTAGTGAAATTTGTTAGTGAAATTTATTAGTGTTTTGTAAATTTTTGGAGCACTTGAGTGATATTAAGAGGGGTAATATGGAGAGCCCGGTAGCTACTCACTTTGTTAATATGTTTAATGGCAATAGTGAGAGTTTTGTATTTAGTGCATTTGTCAGACCCCATTTTTATACAAGCAATTTCAAAACTGCACTGAATAAGTTAGAGCAGAGGATGATTTTAGGGCATCATACATTATTTCCTGTTGGGATGAATTTGGATAGTGGGTGAAATTCAGTAGTGTTCTGCAATTTTTGAATCTTATCGTAATCTGAGTGTATTTAAATCAAATCACATTTTCTGAGTGTGCATATTAGTATTAATGTTATATGTAAAAACTGTGAAAATTTAAATGACTTGAATCATTCAATATTATATCATATTATATTGTGTAATATTAGGAATTATATTATATTTAGTATTTACTATTTTGATAAAGAAAAAGAGCATTCAAAAGTTTGTATATGTTGTAGTGTTGATAGGGTTAAAATATTTGATGAACTGATTGATTAATTATTTAATTGATGAATATATAAAAGAGAATGAGTATGTCTGTAAATTTGTTCCATTGAAGGCGAACTGCCGAGGTACCAGGATAGATGGATTAAAGTTGCTTCTCTTTGTCTCACGCTCTGTCTGCTTCATTTTGGTGTATTTCTGAAGATTTGATGTTTGGTTTGCTGTGGTTTTGTTATGGAGACATGCTAATATGGGTCTGATGCACAGGGTGAATATAGTACAGTGTAGCTATGTAATACTATGTAAGGTGCTGTCTGCTTGCATTTGTTATGGCTACACATACAGGTGTATGTACCGTATTAGCCAGGATGCATTATTGCTGTTAGTACCACTGACTGAAGGTAGTCTGACATGCTGTATTCTGTTTGGGCTCCAGGTATCTGTGTGTCTGCAGGCTGTGGCCCTTCAGACATTCCCAAGAGGGAGCATGGCAGAGTGGGAATACACCAACCATGTCATAGGCAAGGTACAGCTTTATATGTACATGTATCAGGTGTGTATGCATGCAATAGTATGTGGGGGACACTGACAGACAGTGTGACTTTGCATACATACCCCCTTGTCACAGACAGGTAGCCTTCAGACATGTCAGCTCAGTGTTGTGTAGTACCACAGGCTCATACATACAGAACAGGTTACTGCAATACTGTCAGCAGGTCCTTCACAAGCATAGCCATTGCATTAACTGCAACAAATTCACCCATCAACACCTGTTGGCCCTGCCATTTCTTTCCCATACACTCAACCCTGATGCAGTTGATGAGGGCATGCATGATACTGTTTATGACAGGTTTGTGGTATGTATTCCTGAGTTCACTGGGTGGAACAGGGAGACAAAATTGTATATCCTTTGCATTCACACAGTAAGGACTGATACATGGGATGTGCACACAGTAACACAAACACAGTTGGCAATAGACAGATTAGTAAACCTACATTTCAAATGTAATATACTGTAGTACTACATACACATGACATGCCCCACATAGATTATATGCATGGGACCTAACACACTACCTCTTACAACACGTAATGTTCTGAATGCCTTCATGGATGGTGAGATAACCTACCCGAAATAGGATGTGGAGTCATGTATTGCTCCTACAAGCCTGGACAAGTAATAATGTAGCAAAACTTGTATCAGCATGATGTTTCAGTCAGGTATGATACCTGATGCTGGTATGTGTGTCACTACACTCACTGTGGCTGATTTGGCAACAATATCACATACATGGGCATTGCTAAGGGACACAGACCACATATAGGTTGCAAATATCTGGATATACCATAGACATCTGTAGAGAGGACTAGTATGGCCTGCATAAAGGTTTAACATGCTGCATGTGAGGCAGATACCATTATCACACTATATAAAGTAATGCCATCAGGAGGTGGTAAACAGGCGTGGATGGTACAAACATCAAAATGGTATCAGCCAAACAGGATATGATCTTCACCCATGCAATTGCCTGTATTGAGATTAGAACTTCTACCTATCTAGTTATTACTACTATAGGGTTGCACAGTTATCAAATGTGCCACAGAGCTTAAATCATGTCACCTAGTCACAAGGTATTTCTAAGGTGAATGACATCAGCAGGCCTAATAAAGTAGGGTGATGGGAAGTTTACAGGGTGGTACACAACTCAAAATGCTATAATGCACACAGTATATGATTCCCACACAAGCACACACTTACTAGTATTAATATTGAGATTAGAAGTTTACAGGGAGGTATGCAACTCAAAATGGTATAACCCACACACTATATGATTCTCACATAAATACACACACACACACACACACGCACACACACACACACACACACACACACACACACACACACACACACACACACACACACACACACAGAGTTACCAGTATGAAAATAAGAACCCCTATCTATCTAGTTATTTCTACTATAGTGTTACACAGTTATCAGACGCGCCATGGAGCTTGCATTATTTTACCTTGTGTCAAGTTACTTTTAAGGTGAATGACATCAGCAGGCCTAGTAAAGTAGGGTGATGGGAAGTTTACAGGGTGGTATACAACTCATAATGGTAAAACACAAAGCCCAAGGTGGTAGACTGAAAACCAAACTGTATAGCAAAAAGCAACGATTGAACAGTCCACCCGAAAAACACACAAAGCCCAAGGTGGTGAATTGAAAAAAAACTACAAAACTACTGTATAAAGCAGTCACGAACAGTCCACAGTTGATTTCTTTAACACAACTTTAATAGTGTTTTCGAATCGGAAATGACGAGGATGACTATCGTTTCCTTCCTCAGAAAGTAAAAGCACAAAGCAAAGCAGCAACATAATGCAAGCAATCTAAATCTAGCCCAACCTTTAAAACATTTAATACATCATGTGGTACCAATTAATTAATCATATGCCCTAAGCTTAAAGGCATTTAGCAGCATAGATTCCAAATAAGTAAAATAAAATAAAATAAAAAATCCAAATAATGTCCACATATATTAACTAAATGAACTTTAAAAATTATATATTAATCATTATTTTACTTAAAAACTCCTACATAAACATTTCATATACACCACAAAAAACAGCTGTATTTACTTCTAACTTAATTAATACTTTAAACATACTTTAGAAATACTTCAAAAATAATCCCCAATAAATTCAATAATTTTAATTATGATTAACCCAAATACCATCAAGAGTAGGTTGGAAAATGAAGGCGTCTTAGCTTATAATAAAGTCAGCCAATATAGACTAATAGACAAAATAAAAGCAAACACAGAACAAATTACAGGGAGCAACACCAGAACAAGTACAAGGGACAGAACATCCTTATCTAATACTTTTTCTAATACTTTACAATAGGGTTTATATACCCAAAAGTGCTGTCAAATGCCTAACATTATATTAAAATTATATTAAAACAAGTGGTCAAAATATCAAAATATAAGAATATAAAAATCCAAGCACTTTTTAACTTTAAAATCAATTAGTTAATAACTAGCTCTCCCTATCTTTTATAGTTTTTTTTACACAAGTAATGGACATATTTTCATTAAGCCCTGGGGTAAACGTGGCTCCTGTTCTTATCTGCCAACATAGTTCTTGTATGTCCAGTTGAATTTTCCCTATATAATTAATTTGAAAACATTGTTGGAGAGTGGGCAATCTAAAACGGTAAGATCCATCAAAGGGATGAGTAAATGTGGCAGCTGTGCACAATGCACTTATAAAAGAAAGTAGCAAAAGGTGGCAAGAGAAGGTAACACAGCTTTGATTACTAAAAGTTCGTATAGAATTATGGGTAAACATAGTTGTGATTTAAACTTGTGGTATATGTGGCAATGTGCAAGCTTGCCATATAGGGAAAAGCGGGCGTAAAATTGAAGCAGCGTGTTTATGAACACTATTACGCTATTTCCAAGGCGATATTAATAAGCGCTTGCATGTCATATTATGGAATTCCCCAACCATGAATTTGAATTTATGGTGTTACAAAGATAGATACTGCCCCTTATGTAGGACCATGGCAAATTCAACTGGACATAAGAACTATGTTGGCAGATGTTCAGCTTTTTTCATTTATACAACTCATAATGGTATAACCTACACCGTATATGTTTCACACACAACATGTACCAGTACTGAGTGTAGAATTCCTACTTATCTAGTTAGTTCTACTACAGTGTTACGCAGTCATCAGATGTGCCACAGAACTTACATGATTTAACCTATTCCCGAAGTATTTCTAAGGTGAATGACATCAACACCCCTAATAAAGTAGGGTGATGGGAAGTTTTCATGGGGGTACACAACTCAAAATGCTATAACACACACAGTATATGATTCCCACACAAACACACACTTACCAGTATTGAGATTAGAACCCCCGCCTATCTAGTTATTTGCATTATAGTGTTACTCAGTTATCACATGTACTGCCGAGCTTACTGGGCTGACAGCTGGCAAAAGGTGCAGATAACTGCACAGCTGAGGTAAACTATTACAAGTGCCAAAAAGTCTGCCTTCAGTTTTTCCTTTAGATCTTGCTAGTTCTTTCTCTCATGCACTTCAAATAGTCTAATAGCTTTGCACTTCAACAGGTTTTTGTATCAATTATTCTAGCCACACCTGAGAGTCATCAGCAGTAGTAGTTCCTCACAGAATTAGCTCCAGTACTTAGTAGTTATGACCCCCCTTCCTGGCATGATTAAAGTGCTGTTCCCTGTGCTTTTCCTATTAACCTGGTGCACTTGGGCATTCTGAGGCACTGTTGCAACTGCCTCATGTACACAGACAACCATCTCCTATAAACACCCAACACTCAGACTTGTGAGAGTTATCCCTATATCACCGAATTGGAAGATATGCACTCTCCAGCAAAGACTGGACTAGCTGGTCAAGAGGAGAAGGGTCAACACCTGCACCACACCACATGGAATACATACCCCTCCAGAACACCCACTATCACAGCTCTGACATACAAACAAAAAACACACACCCACCTTCACAGAAGCACTCAATAGACATTTACACAAATAGCAGAAACCACCAAGACAGAAACCCACTTGACCACCACAACACAACACAAACCACAGGACACATATCTCATCTACACTGTGTGACCCTCAACCTAAGCCCCTAAGGTTAACCACCTTGCTAATACAGTAATCATAGGTGACTCAATAGTGAGGCACACAGATGTCCCACTCACTGTGTTGAACATGGAGAAGGTAACAGTCAGCTGTCTATCAGGTGCCATAATTCAACACATAACACACCCAGTCAGGTCACTCTACAACTACAAGTATCACTCTGTCATTATCTATGTGTGTGCAAATGACCTGAGAAGCACCTCCCTGGACTACATGAAAAGAGACATGGTGGAGCTCTCAGATTATGTGGGCCAGGCAGGTATGACAGTAGCCCTGAGCAGTATACTACTGTCACCCAGAATTATACAGCAGTACAAACAACAAATGATTGACTTCAACAATTGGCTTAAGTGTCTGGTGTCATTCTCAGGTGATCCAGTATCTGTCTGCTTGGGATAACATGATTGACAGACTGTGATGGCTTGCCAGAGATGGCCTGCATCTGTCACCCCTGGGATTCCAGGTGTCTTGCCACCGCTATAGTGCCTTTTTAGGTGGTGTTCCAAATCAAATTACCACCATAACAGCTATACATATATGTAATCAGATGGTCATGCTGCTCAACACTATTAATCTAAATCTCAAGATGTAGCCATTCAAAATGGAGAACATTGACATTTGTGCTGTAACGGAGACCTGGTTTACAACAGCAGACAGCACCCCTGCATGACCAGGTGTAACTCATTCCACACCTGTTAGCCCCAAAACATGGACCACAGCTCCAAAGGCAGTGGTGTCGCCATATTAATAAAGGATATGCACACCTCCAGACAAGTATCCCAGCATAATGCATCTGAGATACTTCGGGTAAAACTGACATTGGGTAATACTGCAATCCAGCTCATAGCCTGATAGAGATGCCCATCCATGTCCCTAGACTCTCAACCCACATTCCTCAACACCCTGAAATCTATCAAGGTCCAACCCATCACTCTCATACTAGGAGACTTCAACTACCCCTCCATCAGCTGGGAAAGATACTCAAGCACCAATACACTGGTCCAATGCTTCCTGGAATTCATCAGTTCCAATGCCCTGGACCAGCTCATTCTGATACCCAGTAGAGGAAGCAACATCCATGACCTGTGTTGATTACTAACATATGGGACTGTTGCTTGACAACAGTAGTCAATGCCTACCTGGTCAGATCCAACCATAAATTAATCACCATGGAAATCCACATCTCACCCCCCCCCCCCCCGCAAATGTAACCACCTTGAAAAACTTCTCCAAAGCTGACTTTGGACTCCTAAAAATAGTGGTGGCTAACTTCACAGCACCCATGCCAATGGAAAATGCCTACATGACTGCCAAATCATACACAAATGCATTGTACAAACATGTACATCATTGCATGGAACTAGCCATACCCAACAGAACCATGACACTCTCCTCCAAACACTAGAGGCCAATCTGGTGGTCCCCTGCCATTAATAACCTGTACAACAGAAGGAATAATCTGTTGCAGAAAAAGGTGGAGTCCCAAGAGTGATAAGACTCCCTTATTAGCCTCAACTACAACTTGAGATCCTTCATGAAAACATCTAAATCTAGTTATGACAGCAGAATTGCAGCAGACACTGACAACAATCACAAAGCCTTTGATAGTTATATCAAGAACCTCTACAGCAATATCCAGAAGTGCTCTGAGTTACTGCACAATGCTACCTCCTATACTGAGCCAACAGATATTGCCAACATTCTTGCCAACACATTCAGTGCCAGCTTTGCCCCTCTCTCCCCCACTAGGGTAACAATTAGAATGCCAGAAGAATGCCAGGCATCCAGGATTACTGCTGCCCAGGTTACACCTGCATTGTTTGGGCAAGAATACAGCTTGCATGGGACCAAAAATTATCTGTGGCTCTGTTCTACATGAACTACAAAGATACCTGGCAGTACATCTGGGTGCCCTTTTCAAGTCACAGCGTCACCTCAGGCTTTGTCCCTCCCAAATGGCGCACTGCTACAGTCATCCTTCTCCATAAAGGTGTACCATCTACAGACCCTGGGAATCATCAGTCCATTAGCCTGATGAGTCTGATATGTACAGCTATGGAGCGGATAATCAGGAACCTGATCAACAAACATATAGGTAATTTCCTAACTCTGGACTGATACAGATTGCTTTGTGAAAGGGAGAGCATGCCTGCTCAACTTGGTTGACTACTTTGAGTCAGTCACCAGGGCTGTGTATGACAGTAAGGTACTGCACACAGCCTACATCAATATGGCCAAGACTCTTGATGCCATTCCTCAGTCAGGAATTATTGATGAACCCACCAAACTAGGCATCAACCCCTATATCACTAGGGGGGTTTACAAATTGGCTCACAGATAGAACACACAGTGTGAAAGTAGTGAGCTCTAAGTTAGACTGCAAGCCAATCATGAGTGGAGTCCCGCAGGGATTACTCCTGGGTACTGTCCTGTTCAGCATCTACTTCTCAGGAATCTAGGCCAAGAAAAAGGAACTCTGGATGACCAAGTTCACAGACAACTGCAAGCTGGGAGCTATCATTAACACCACAAGTGATGCAGGCATCCTACAGAAAGGCCTCACTGAGACCACTGACTGGTGTGAAAACCATGGCCTGCAGCTTGACACCAAAAAAATGCATCATCAACCCCTTTGGTAAAAACTCAGTTCCCACTACGTACCACAATGATGGGAGTCCACAAAACACTGTAGGTGTTTTAAGAGATCTGGGGACACAGGTTGACAGCAACCTCTCCTTTAACCACCACTTTGCCACTATGGTCAGGAAATCCTTCTATGTGGCACATCTCATTACCAAGAGTTTTGCTTCCAGAAAGAAAGAGGTTATCATCTCTGTGTACTCTTCCCTCATTAGACCAATCGTCAAGTATAATGCCCCATTTGGAATGTACCTCAATAGACACCTACAATAGCTGGAGAGGCCACAGACATACCTCACAAAGAGGATCCTAGGCATTAAACACATGTCCTACACAGACAGGCTCAAAAGACTCCAGCTATTGTCTGTCTCATATCACCTACTTAGAAGCGATCTCTGTTTGACTTGCAAAGCCATGTCTGACACAGCTCTTTCAGAAATGCTACATCTAAAGACATCCCAATCCCTCTGAATCACACACTGCAGTGACCTCAACCTCATTACCACAATCAGCACACCATGCTGGAGGGACAGGTTCCTCACCCAGAGACTGCACATGCCCTGAAATAGGCTTCCCATACATGTCAAGCAAAGCGCCTAGATGACCCTGTTCCAGAGAGATCTTGATGAGTGGATGGGTAATAAAAAGCTCAGCCCATTGGCTCTACTTGATGGAAACACTGGGAACTAACATCTGGTTGCACAATGGCAGGGCACTTCTATGGACTAGGCTTGTAATGGCTCCAGGGTCATTAGCCTAATACACACTTATGAACCTATAAGGGGAGTGACATCAGCATGACTGATAAAGTAGGCCAGTGGGTGGGAAAGTTATCAAAATATTTCTTCCTACAAACATACACACTTATACACCCACACACACATTTGCCAGATCCGAGAGTAGAACTCATGCCTATCTAGTTATTTGTACTATAGTGTTACACAATTATCACATGCACTACAGAGCTTACTAGGCTGTCAAGGAAACTTATCAAAATATTTCTTCCTACAAACATACACACTTAGACACACATTTGACAGATCTGAGAATAGAACCCCTGCCTATCTAGTTATTTGTACCATAGTGTTACACAGTTATCACACACATTGCAGAGCTTACAGAGCTTACTGGGCTGACAATTGGCCAATGGTGCTGATAAGGGGAATGACATCAGCAGGATTGATAAAGTAGGGCAGTTAGTGGGAGACTTATTAAAATACTTCTTCTTACAAACATACATACACACTCATTTGCCCAATCTGAGCTTAGAAACCCTGTCTAGCTATTGATTTGTATTATAGTGTTATGCAGTTATCACACATGCTACGGAGCTTATTGGGCTGACAACTGGCCAAAGGTGCTGATAAGTGGAATTACATCAGCAGGAGTGATAAATTAGGGCAGTGGTTGGGAGACTTATAAAATGCTTCTTCTTATAAACACACACACATGGTTGTCAGTATTGAGATTGGAACCCCTATTTATCTTACTCTCACATACACATCTGTCTCACACACACACACACACACACACACACACGCACACACACACACACACACACACACACACACACACACACACACACACACACACACACTTGCCAGTATCGAGATTGGAACCCCTATCTATCTAGTTATTTGTGCTACAGTGTTATGCAGTTATCGCATGCACTACAGAGCTTATAGGGGTGATAGGTCTCCAATGGTACTTCTAAGGTGAATGAAAGCAGCAGATCTTGTGAAGTGGGGCAATGTGAAGTGTACTGAGTGGGAGGAGTCTCCTAATACTTAGACCTACGGACACACACACACACACACACACACACACACACACACACACACACACACACACACACACACACACATGCAGGTGATGTGATATTATAAACCCAACCTCAATACTGTTATCCAATGGGGCTCACCTTTTATGCTGGCACGTGCAACTATTTACAACTGGTATACCACTGTCCGCAGCAGGACATCACTGTATGCCATTCAGGGTATCCTTGTGTGTGACTCACTCTGTCTGTGTCCCCCTGTGTCCCTCTCTGTATCATTGTCTGTCTCTCAGTTCCCCACATCTGTGTGTGTGTATGCTTGACATATCTTATCTGTTGCCCATATATATATATATATATATATATATATATATATATATGTGTGTGTGTGTGTATCTCACGCAACAGATGCAGCTGTATCACATATGGGCCACTTCAAATAGCTGAAGGTAATCCTATCAGATGTGTGTGTGTGTGGGGACAGTTGAGGTGTACATAGCTGTCTGTATGCATGGACATATATACACAAGACAGTCATATATTCCGATGTGGGTTCCAACATGTCCTGTGATTCTTTAAGTGTAGAAGCATGCCCAGTGTGACCTTCTATAGTTAGAGTGTGACTCCATTCCAGAGATAGGTGTACTTCAGTCCAGGGTTTTGTGTGCTACAGCCATACCTCTCAGGAGTACACAGGACTTTCTTCAGGGTACTTGTTTTGTTTAGCAGACATTTTCTGACATATCTGTAGTCTGAAACTGCAATGTATTGTGTCATTACAGATATCCTCAGATCATCACAGTGCTTTACCAGAAGAGTAGTAGTTGTATGATGCATAGACCAATATTATGAGAGCAGCTATGTAAATTATTGCCCAAACAAGGCCATTTCTGAGGTGTGGCTACAGCCAGTGTAATAATGACACACGACTGTGTAAACAGTCCAGCAGCCTGTGGATCTCCTGCTTGTGTGGTATTTTTCTAACCTGAGATGTCATATCCTTGTGTGGGAATACCTCTCACCTGTACATTGTTTGGCAGGTTGTCCACGTGTTTGGCTAGAGATTTCATTTTTTTCTACATAAACTTGTGTTTTTATGGCAAGTTAGTTACATATAATTGAAGTGTGATGTTACAAAATAATACAGACATTACTGTTTCAGAATACATAACCTTCAGACAATTCCTGCTACTGCAAATCCCTCGCCCTACCAACTTTATCAGTATGTAAGGGAGATACTTACAACACATGCCTATCATTCTGCCTTTGTTCCACTTTTATTTCTGCCCTTGTCCAGACATCTTGCTGTCAGAGGTTGGGAGTTATGGCTGTGGGTACAGAGTGCATTCAACTGTGCAGGCATGTCCATTATATGTAAAATCAAACATGAGAAAAAAGGATTATTGAGAATTACCACTGGCAACAGTACCACAAAGCACTTATATTCACAAAAGCCTTGGCACCTCTGCTACACATCCTTCAAGATGTCACTAATATGTGTAGTCTATTCCACATAGCACTGTGACTTCCAGGTATGTCAGTGGCAGAGCAGTGGGTGTCACTGACATGCATAACAGTTGGCACTGCAGTTATATGCACATGGCCCTGTCAGAGGCAGCGCTGTACCTAGGGCACTACAAGACAATTGCCAGGAGAACATGCTGGCCAGACAGACAGTATTAACCACACATACACATAGCTCATTGACCCCTGCATATTGTGGACAGGCAACATGTTTTCATGTGTATTGGAACAGCCCTGCCAATGTGTTCTATGCTGCTATTTCCCTGCAAGCATACATGTTACTGCATTTGTGTGGGTAGTTGGGGGGCACACCTGTCAACTCTACACATTTGCACAGACTGTGCTGATATTTGCTTTACATTTTGGTTCCATTTACCATACTATTGTGCCCTGTCTTGGGGAATAGAGGCATATCAGTAAAGAGCCCAGGTCAGATTGTACTGGTATACATTTGATTTTCACAGTTCTTACCCTTCATAGCCTTACTGCAACTGTGGGTCCTGCTGTGCTATCACTGTGTGAGTCTGTAGGGGGTTAATTCAACATTGCCACCATTTGTGTGCCTTTACCAGACTTTTCTTTGTGGTTTTCTACAGCTGACTTGCTGTGTGGTTGTGAGGGGTGGTTATGGGACCCCCACACTGACATCCATGCCTGTGACCTATGACCCCCCCAGTTAGCTGTCCCCACACATATACTGCAGTGGAATTTGCCATCTTGAGTACTACTGCATAGTGTGTGGAGGCCAGTTTTGTCCAGACATTTCTTGGTGTTCCACATAGCTGTCAGTTATGTGCTGCTATCCCAGTAGGCCACCCCATTCCCTTGCATGCATGCAGCATTACCATAGATATGTTAGCAAAACATACTAATCCATTCATTTATTGTTAAGAAAACTGACTTGTCTTGTGCTTGCAGCAGTTGTGAGGACAGTGAGTGAGTGTTGGATGCACACAGTGCACTGCCTATACATGGTATGTTACAGGTATACTGTGTGTGCGAGTCAGAGAGAGAGGTGTCAGTCCCTGGGGTCCCTACAGTGTCAGCATGTGTGCTATGTGTTGCCTTTTTTCCAAGGCCTGAGCATACTGGGCATGCCTCCATCTGCCTATGGGAGCAGGCTCAAGGACCTCCTCCTGTGAGTTTCTCTGTACCTGTGGGAACTGTGGCAATGGTGGTGGGCTGTGTGGCCCTTCCCTGTGCTGTACCTGCTGCAGCTGTTTCCACGGGATCATATTGTGTAGCATGGCACATGCTATGAACATGTGTGCACATGTGGCTGGAGAGTACTGCAAGGCTCCACCAGATATGTCAAGGCAGCGGAACCTTGACTTGAGCATCCCAAACACATGCTCTATAATGATCCTGGTTTGTGTGTGTGCCTCATTATGACATTCTTGTGTGGGTGTGTGTGCATTTCTGATGGGTGTCGTCATCCATGGCTGCAGTGCATAGCATCCCCCACCAGATGGCTATACAGGATGCCCCACTGGCAAATGTCTGGTACAGCTGTGATGAATGCCAGATGTGGAAGTCATGATAGCTTCCATGGCTGCCAGCACACGCATTCATGATAATGCCCTGGGCATTGCACTGACCTGGCAGCTGATGGAGAGGAATCCCTTCCGGTTTATGTAGACCCTACCCTGTTCACTGGGTGGTGCTTTGATGTGGATGTGCATGCAGTCTATGGCACCCAGTACCTCCGAGTATTCTGATACACAGTAGAAGAGATGCATATTGCTGTTCCTCTCCTCAGGGATGTAAATGTGCTCACCAGCATGTGATAGCATGGCATCCAGGAAATGGTGGAATAGCCTGGATGCAGATGCCTGTGAGACTCCCAGAATTTCCCCAGTAGGTCTTTGGAAAGTATCTGTAGCTAGAATTCGTAAGGCTACACATACCTTGGTATCCACTGGGATGGGTTCCCCTCTGTTGGTTCTAGGGCTGAATTGAAGCCAACACAGCTCAGTGATTTGCTGAAGTATGTCTCTGTCCACCCTGTAGTGCTCTACTATCTCCAGATCATGTAGCCCCTGGTAAGTTACCCTGGGTCTGAACACTCTCCTCCTTCTCCTTGGTCTGTGGCAGTTATCAGCATTATCCTCCTCGCCACTGTCAGCCTCTAGCACATATTGATGGAGCAAAACAAAGGCAGCCCCTAACATTTTCCTCTTAAAATTCTCCTGCATGTATACACCAATGGTGCAGAGTTTGTGGCAAAAATAGCCCCGAGGCGTGCCACGCAAACCCGGCGCCCAAATGTAAATAGTCCTGCTAGTTCCATTTTTTTTTTTTTTTTAGACTGGGTGCGTGCCACAGAAACCCATTTAGCTTATGTAAACAGTAAGAAATGGCCCTTCCCTGTGTGAGAACACACTCCTCAGTTCATGGAATAAGACAATATAGCCTCAGACACACCCCCTTGCCTAGCTGTGCTTAGCTAAGCTTATCTCTGCACCTTAGGGCTCCAGTGTGCTTACAACATGCCTTGCACACCCCCTTTTCATGTCTATTGCTCCTCCTAGTTACACCATCATACTAGAGCACCTACATGGTTAGGTGCAGTTTGGGACTTAGAAGATTTTTGTGATTCAGTAAATTTCCCCTCATTTGCATACCCCACTGCCTTAGACCATAGGTACTGCACTTACACAGAGCCTTTTCCCTTGACAACCACTATTCTCTGGTAGTGTTTTCATTCTGTATTCCATAGACTATAATGGCAAAATGCAGATTTCCCTTAAAATTGAGTTTTCACCTTTTTTTTTATTTTCCACCCAATCCCATTTGCGTGCCACTGCCCTATGTTTAAATGACTGAGATCAGCCAAACAAAAGTTTGATTTTTATAAAAAAACAAACAGTTTTCCATGCCAATGGCTATATATTTGGCCATTGGCATGTCTAACTACTGTAATAAATGTTTTTTTGAGAGCTGTCATGCCTCTGTTTTATTTGCAGAAATGTATTTGGTTAGTAACCGAATACATTTCTGCTAATAACACTGTTACTGCACGGATACCTAGCTGATTGGTGAATCGCTAATTCACCTCATTTGCATGGTTTTCAACAGCAAATGAGGTAATTAGCATTCTGCAGCCATATCTGTACAGGAACAGTGTAGGCACGCTAGTGCATGTCAGATCAGCTGTTTGCTGGATCGCTCGGTGGCCACATTCCTGCAAGAATGGCTACACTGTTCCTGCATGGAAAAATCAGCTTCATGAATCCCAGAGATAGTCATGATTCAGTACATATATAGGGCTATTCAAACCTACTGACAAAGGGTTCTTGCCTAGCTTTAGTAAGACTAGATATGACTTCAGTAATAAAGAAACTGTGGGGGGCCCAAGGGCCAAAAATGATTAACTAAAATATAAAGTTCTGTAGGTAATCTGTCATGCCTTGGTGTTATATACCATTCTCTAGAAACTTTATCCAGGAAAGATGACAGGGTGCATCAAAGCAGTCCTCTGCCCCACTGTCAAAGTTGGGAAGTTGAGTTTAAGTATGTAATCCTTTATTCGTCTTTTTGTGGCAGCATCTATATTGTCCTATTTGTAAATCTGAGTATAAAATGAAGCAAATGCTCCCAGTATATCATCATGACTAATCCTTATTTATACAGATTGTAGGTCCTGAACTATACTTATCCATCTCTCTCAGCAGTTTGTGGTCTTAGTCAGAGAGCTAATCACCTTTGGATATAGAAACGACCTCAAAAGCCTTCAAGTATACAACTTTAAGAGCATAAACAACTCTATTAACAAGGAAATTTTCCAAGAGTTTCTTCACCTGATTATGCTGAATATCAGTATACCAAAATCCCTGTAACACCCTCTGCTTGAGATAGGAGAAGCTCTTTCTGTTTTTTTTTTTTTAATTTTACCAGAATATGATTTATGCCCCCCCCCCCCCTCCCATTCAACAAGCTGCATACTCAGTCTTAATCTGTGTTTAAATTCTGTGACTGGAGTTGAATACTGGAATCATCTTCCATATACAAACCACCAAAATCATTAAAAAATTGTTTAGGGAGTCCCAAAAGAGGGCCTTTGTAATAGGAAAAATAAAAACTTTCCAAGGTGTCAAATATTCTCTAATATCACTGCACCAGCTAAAAATAACAGGCCATGATGGGAAATTCCCTTAAAAGATAATTCCACTCCTTTACTACCAGAATTATATCAATTCATGAGTAAGATTTAAACTATAGGGAGAAACATGTATATTCGCTACTTTCCCCTGGCCTTATTCTTATATGTATCGATCATTTCTAGTTGAGAGATTAAGAAATTCACTAGCCTAGCAAGTAGGGATATAAACATTTTTTTAGGGCCACTGTGTACCTTTTTCTTTCTAAAGACTGTTTTCCAGTCTTCATATCATATGAGGCAGCCCTTCTGAAATGCTATTAAGTAATTTACAAAACTTGCAGTCTCATCTGATGAAGTCCCAAGAGGGGGTTCATTTATTTTATATTGTGTATGCTGTATATGCCAGACTTCAATGATTTTTTTTTTCTGTTATTTACAGCTCTAGTGCTGTACTGCAAATATTGTATGCTGTTCTCTGTTTTGAATTTTGGTCTATGTTGTGCTATGATGCTATTTTATGTTACATGAGTTTTTATTCTGCACTGAGTCTAAAAAGTGTCCAGGATCAGCATTCCACCATGGTTAACAAATACAAATAAGTAAGCAAGTAAGTAAGGAATACAATAAATAGAAAGATAAATGCTATTACCAATGACCATGCACAGGAAGTTTGCTCCTACGAATACATATATTTCAAAATGCATTAAAAAGTTCAAACAGCATTATGAATTAACAGTCTTATAAAGCCAGTTTGTGTTGTGTTGCATGTCCTTCGTTCTAAGAATTAGAATAAATAGTGTTACTGTCAGGCCATACACACACACACACACACACACACACACACACACACACACACACACACACACACACACACATAGACATTGGAAAATAATACAGTACATGTGGTCCCTATAACTGTGTTCATTGCACGCACCACATACCAGTTGCTGTAATGGTTGATACCAACACAATGTAGTGTTGGTCAGAGAACATATACATATATGCCTGTATACTACCATCATTTATTTATCACACTGTTTATGTCTGTTTGAATTTCATACTTGTAAAGGACCACATTTTGCATATAGAGGGGGAAACTTTCTTTATGCCTATACTTTAATTTAAAAAGGGTTTCTTGAATGCAACGGTACATCTTGCTAAAATAGTAAACTTTTTACATTGCTGAAACTTTCAGTGAGTTGTGCCACTGCAGGCATGGTTCCTAGTAACACCTCTGAAGAAGTTCATGTTTAACTGAAGGTAGTTACTTTAGCTACTTACATGTCATTTTTACATGATGGGGATTGGGGTGCAGAACAGACTGGAAATTCACATATGACAGGAGATACCTGTGAAAAGTAGAGAATGACACATCATACAAATCTCCTGCCCTGCCTTATCTTTTACCCCTCTAACAAGCCCTATCTTTCCATAACCCAAATATGCTACTTCCATGATTACTAATCACAAATTGTTAGTACTGGCAATGCTACCTCTGGTTTCCTCAGTTACTGTTCTTATGGAAAGTAATGAGTATATGTCCAGTATGTACAAGTAACAGCATCATGTAGGATTGTGATATCCACAATTAATTAAATGTTTGTGTCTGCCATGATTACAACATTTCATACTGAAAGCATCCCCATATGGCTCTTACTAAACTTCTGTGCTATATGTTCTTATTACTACAAAATTCATCTTAATTTAATAAGCTGAAGATAATGGCAGAGGGCACAAATGCAACACATGGTGATATTCAATATTACAGTGAATCACTACAGGTGTACAAAAGCAAACTTCTAGTGCTAGAGATGTAACTTAATAGTGGACATTAACAAGGTGCAAATACTAATCAATAGTAATTGCATTGGAATTTCTATGATCAAAAAACAAACCAGCAGACATTTTTTATACTTTTCTTTCAAATGTAATTCGGTCATTTGTTTTTACACGTCTCTCTCTCTCTCTCTCTACATATATATATATATATATATATATATATATATATATATATATATATATATATATATATATATATATAGATATATATATATATATATATATATATATATATATATATATATATATATATATATATATATATATATATATATATATATATATATATATATATATATATATATATATATATATCTCTCTCTCTTTATATATATATCTATATATGTATATACACACATATAATATATATGTATATATATATATATATATATATATATATATATATATATATATATACACACACACACACACACACACACACACACACACACACACACACATATATATATAGACCCTCACATGTAGTGAGAGAGACAGAGAGAGATAGCAATAAAATAGATATTTATTTTATTTCCTAAAGTATTAGTCTACTTGTCAAAATTAGGACAATTGACAATATCAAGCTGTCTCTCTCTCTCTCTCTCTCTCCCTCTCTTTATACATATATATATATATATATATATATATATGTATGTATATAGATAGATAGATATTTATTCTGAAACCACACAAAAGACCAGTGAAAACAGCTCTACTTTCCAAAATAAGAATTTAATAAAAACCTTTTAGTTGTCTCTCCTCTCCTAGCACCTCAGCTGCAAGCCTTTACAGAGTATAAATAGATATTTATAATCAATGTTTTGATACTGTCACTATGACCTCACCTAGGCAAGCTGGCTAGATTTGTACTCATGTTTTCTTGAATGGCATTTTTCTGATGCATCATGAAAAGTATTATCTGAAAAGTACCTAAAAAAACATCTCTGCTTACAAATGGAATTTTGTAGTAGCGCAATAAATCTGTGTCAGGCAACAATCCTGGGGTGGTTTTGTTCCTCGTGATATGTTAGACTTTGATCAGTGGAATGAATATGTTGGTATTAGTTGCACTTAGTAATGGATCCTTTCATTCCTAACACTGTACACGCTGATAGAGCATTGTGCACCTGTATGGTCGAATTCTTGCCACATGTTCAGGACATAGATCTTCAACTTTTCTGTTCTCTTGTCTTGTAATGTTCAGCACTGCCATTATTTTATTTATTTTTGTTACAGTTTTAACAATTTTGTATGGATCTTATAGTTCCAGTACTATTGCACCTGACTTTCAGGCTGTAATATTACTGAAGTCCCAGGCCAGGAAAATAATCCTCTTTGGTTATAGGCAATTAAGGGTTATAAGATTTAGTGACCCATATCACTGATGCCGTTTGTGCCAGTGTCCAGAGATCTGCAGTTCTTTGTTGGTTTACTTTTAATCTGCAAACTCTGACAGTGTCTTGATCTCTGTTATGCTGAAGTCAGATTGTTGCCCACCCACATGGAAGCTGTGCCGTCTAACAGCATCAGTCTGGCTTACTTGATCCCTACCACTACAGATGTCCTGTATACCCAACTTAGCAGAAATCAGCAGCACTGCACTGAAATACTGTACCAGTTTGTTTGTCTTAGTGAACACTTAATGAATTATTTTTCTGTTTATGTCATTTGTTTACATCTCAGTGACTTAATTCCAATGTTCAGATCGATGGATGAACTCAATCTGCATTAACATCATGTCTCCAGTAAAAGTGCAAAGGCTTGGTAATTATTTCAGAACAATAATGACTTAAACTACTGAAGTATAGCTGCAAACAGAGATGCCAACAACTCTGCAATTATGGTTTAATTCCAGTTATAATACTGAAAGTACTCTAGGCTGAGGGATTTGCCTTATGCTTCTGGAGGCCCAAGGGAGCATTAGCCATTATAAAAGTGACAGCCACTTACTTTTGCTTCTCATTATATTCCGAACACTAAAACTCTAAAGTTTGATGAATGTCTTTATGGTGCAATGTCACTCAGATTGTGTTAACATTACAATAAAGCTCATTAGATATTTTTTTGAATATAGCAAGAAAAGTGTGATATAACTTGAATTTCATAACCTGCTGACTCACTCGTGTTCCTTTTCATATATGTGTACACCTGCATGCATGTACATGCAAACACATGCCAGGCCTGCTTTATATGTATGTAGCTTTGCTTTCAGTGGTCTATCAAACTACATTCAGTATAGACAAAAATGTAATATCTGGGAAACACCTCAGTGTTGCTGGCAATATTAATTTAGTCATATTATGGTTATTTTCCCTAAGACTTTGACTCTGACTTTTTTTAACTTTCCTGCATAATGTTTCCCTAACACTTTTGACTCTGATTTTTTTTAACTTTCCTGCATTGTTTTCTGATACTGTCACTGTTCTTGCATTTCTAACATGCAGCCATTTTAGTCAAATTAGTTCTTTGTACTGAAACATATTCAGAAAAGAAGCACAGATAGATTGATAATTTAAAGGTAAACCAAAAAATAAATGTATCACATGACAGCAAGCAAAAGCACACTAAATGCATTGATCAAAGTACACCACATTACAAGCAAGACAAGTATAAAAGGAAACCATATGAGCTGGATAAATGACATAAATGATATGCACATACAGTTTTGTAACAGTGTATCATCCCTTTATCCTCAGCGGGTTGTAAATGACAGACTCACATTAGCAGGAGTGGACCGAAGAAGGAGAAAAGGGACACAGCAGCTTATAGACAAGCAGATTATCCCGTAAGTGACTGAGGTAACACTGTGACAGATACTGCTGCTGGTATACAGTTATCACTAATGGTGCACTGTCCTGATATAGTAAGGTGCAGAAGGAAGGGCATGGCTGAAGAAAGGGCTGTAGTGATAACCGATGTATGTTATGACAGCTTTTTGACCTGCAGTGTGAATCCCATCATCTGCATTCAGAAGGAATGAAATGGCTATAATAAACAGATAAGAAGAGTATGAAACTGATGGCAAGAGCATATACAACAATGAAACAGCAAAATACAAAAGGTGCGATACTGCTACTGTTAGAAATACAAACACATAGTGGTGTTGGCTAGTGATAAGGCCTGCACACCTGAATACAATCATAGAAGAAGGCACAGTATATGTATTTAGTTAGTACTTCCTACATTATGAAGATGATGGTAAGAGCACTATAAATGGAGAGTAACCCTTTAACATTATTGTATTAAGTATATCATACCAAGGGTGGTTAACATTCTAAGTGGCAAGTTTATGGGGATGATAGAAGTGTTACAGATCTTAGCACACACACACACACACACACACACACACACACACACACACACACACACACACACACACACACACACATTTTCCTCAGATTTTTGGGGTGTTCTTATCAATTAACATCCAGATGCATGTCTTGATTAATTGCAGGTAGTCATGAATGAAATCAGAAGTTATTTTACACATTATAGGACAGAGAACAATTTGCTGCAGAGAAGTAAAATGCTATTTTTTAACATGTCAAGTGGGATCCAAATGCAATGTATAGAATTCAGTTTCTTTTAATAACTTATAAAAAGTATTTTAAATTAACTGATAATTTCACCTGCTATCTGCACACAAGCAGTACTACTTCCTGCAATTATGTTGTCAGACTGATCACACGATTCTTGTTACAATATGCATTATTATTGTTGTACTAATTGAAAGAGGCACGTTAAACATGTTGCTGCCATAATTGTTACAGTTATTTATTTAAAGTTTGAAGTGGAAGAAATGAAGATCAGTTTTCAAATTGTCTACATTTGGATTATGAATTGCTGTGCAGCAATGCCACAAGTATGGGAACGTTTTCATGCAATGGCAGGGAAACAGAGGGAATGGTGGACTAGAATGAATAAGTTTACTTACTAATGATAACCGATCAGAATTTCAACCTGTCATGCTGTATTTCCTCCCTCCAGACCATGAACACCCATCAGATGTTTGCATGCTGAGTGGGCAGGAACATTACAATCAAGATATATGGATAATATCTGGGGGTGTGGCAAATGAAAAAAGGTTTATTTGCAAGAGGATGGGTGTCAATAGAATGGTAAGATTTTGTTATGAAATTTTCAAGTGTTAGCAGGATTTTACCTTCAATATGGAAGCCTAACCTCTCTGTGATTATTGAATCAACTGCTTGTCTGTTTTTATTTTCAGTTTACTGTACTTACGGCTACTTGGTTCATTTGCTTTCTAGTATTATTTATTTACCTGGTGTCATTTCATCTGCCTTTCGTCTGATCTGCAGGTTTTAGAGGATATATTTTACTTCTTTTAGTAATAATGTTGACTCATCCATATTTAATACTATTCTTCTGGTCTATTTTTCCCCTTAAGCTCTGTTTTCTTACTTTCTTTCACTTCCCATGTGCCTGCTTTTCCCTCAGGCTTAATTTTCTTACCATTTTTCTGTGAGCAAGTCCATTCAACCAGAATGTGCAGAAGTGTCAAATCTGGAAAAGGTCCACAAGGATCGGTGTTTTACCACAGTTAACAAATGCAAACATATATAAATAAGGAAATACAGTGACACTGAGATTTGTAATATGCACATACAACTGCAGTCGAGATTTCAGCTTATGTAAAACGTTTACTACAGTCTTATGCTGGCCATATTCCTGCAAAAATCATGTAGCTGTTACCTATCCATTTCCAATATGATAAATTGTAACAAGCTTATGATGTTTGCAGGTGACATTCTGATCTGTAGTGAGAGTAGGGAACAGGTGGAGGAGACCCTGGACAGATGGAGATATGCTCTAGAGAGAACAGGAATGAAGGTCAGCAGGACTAAGACAGAATATATGTGTGTGAATGAGAGGGAGGATAGAGGAATGGTGAGGATGCAGGGAGTAGAGGTGGCGAAGGTGGATGATTTTAAATACTTGGGATCAACAGTTCAGAGTAATGGTAAGTGTGGAAGAGAGGTGAAGAAGAGAGTACAGGCAGGATGGAGTGGGTGGAGAAGAGTGTCAGGTGTGATTTGTGACAGACGAGTACCAGTAAGAGTGAAAGGGAAGGTCTACAAGAGGGTAGTGAGACCAGCTATGTTATATGGGTTGGAGACAATGGCATTGACAAAAAGGCAGGAGTTTGAGCTGGATGTGGCAGAGTGAAAGATGTTAGGATTTGCACTGGGTGTGACAAGGGTGGACAGGATTAGGAATAAGTATATTAGAGGGTCAGCCCAGGTTGGAGGGCTTGGAGGCAAAGCCAGAGAGGCAAGATTACGCTGGTTTGGACATGTGCTGAGGAGGGATGCAGAGTATATTGGAAAAAAGATGCTAAGGATGAAGCTGCCAAGTAACAGGAAAAGAGGAAGGCCTAAGATAAGGTTTATGGATGTGGTGAAAGAGGACATGCAGGTGGTTGGTGTGACAGAGCAAGATGCAGAGGACAGGAAGAAATGGGAACAGATTATCCGCTGTGGCAACCCCTAACGGGAGCAGCCGAAAGAAGAAGATGAAGAAGGTATCCAAATCTAATCCTCACTTTGAAGTGTCTGCTGTAGTTGTATCCACTTTTGAACTTTCTATGAACAAGCTATCCAAAGACAGAGAATCTAATCTTCACTTTGAAGTATGTGCTGTATAGTTGTACCCATTCTCTGGCAGTGTAGCAGAGTGATATGGCTATGAATTCTTTGCAATTGTCATTCTGTTCCTATGTGTTTTAGTCCCTGAATCTCCACTTCCATACTTTTTGACTCTGAGAAAATTACTTGGCCAAAAAGCTGCACTTAGATAACACCTAAAGGATGCATTTTCAACTAGTGAGTACTTCCCGATTACTGAATGAAGAAAACTAATCACAAACCGAATAACACTGAATTAAAGCTAATAAAGAGAAACAGGATTTTTGTGAATGGCCTGCCTACTTTTTACTACTAAATACATCGTGCAGCACATTTTATGTGGTTTCTTGACTGATATAGTGATATATGGTTTATTGCTTCCTTCTGTTAGCTACGGTATATGAGGTTTATTTCAAGGGTCAAGATAATGCTTGGGTTATATTTATTTCTAATTTTTGTGTCTATGTGGTTTTCCTCGTAAACATATGCTACTTTGGCATAACTCTCAACCTTGAGCATTAAAATCAGTTAGACAGCCTTTGTAAATCATAGCAGAGGGCTCAAAAGAGGAACACTTTCTTACTTTTTGAAATAGAAGTTCTTTAGATATTAGACCCCATATAGTCGCATGTCCTTCTATTCATCTGTTGCAGTATTCTTAACATGAGGGAGTTCTCCCCTGTAGGTGACTTGAAGTCGGCCAATATACAAAAGTCTTTCACTACTGTAGGATGCGTGGTACATTGCATGTAGGCTGCTCTCATACATTGGCCACAAAAGTGATGTATGCACACACCAACCTTAGAACTTCTCTGCCACCTGCCTGGACACCACCTTCGAATGTCAATCTGCTCACCTAGCCATTTGCTGTATTCCAGTGAATTTCTCAGATAAATGGGAAATCTTATTTCTTTTGGTACTGTTTTTGGTAGTGTTCATGTCATCCAAAAAAAGGCAAATACCAGTGTAGAAGACAAATTCCATATAAAGATAGCCATCTTCAGTATTTGTTCTGCCTAGATCATACCCACAACCACAAATCCTGTCCCATTTGCCAGGTCTTTGTGCCCAAGACCCAGAGACTCCTTAAACATTTACTTGGAAAACTAGTGCTTAAAGTTAGTAGCTTAAAGTATGATAGAGTGATCCTCGGGGTCCGAGGTCAAGTCAATCACTAAGTGGAAGGACAAAAAGCAAATGCTTGAAGCTTCTTCTGTGTCTCTTACTATGGACATCTCTCCTGAGGTGGATGAGAGCCCAGAGATGCATATGGTTCCTGGTTCCAGATCACAGGCTGAGTCCGATCTTGAGGTCGCCTTGGATACAAACACAGGCATGTCCTCAGAGGCTGAGCAGGCATCCATCTTGGAGGTGCAGGGGGAACTGAGGCTCATGATAACCAAAGGCCCTAAGGGGATACCTCAGATTCTGGAGCAGGAGGAAATTCACTCAGATATTATTGAATGTAGACCTATGTCTGGTCCTCCTATGTTACATAGGGCAAACCTGCATCAAAAGGAAAAGAAGCAGAAAACTAAACATTTATCCCCTCCAAAAGAACCTCATAGTGATAGGGAACAATTTGCCCAAGGCCTTTTCAATGTCTTTATGGCCCTTAAGCCCCCCTTGGGTTTCGGTCCCTGCTTCACCCTGCACAGCATCTCCACATAAAAGAGTTAGGGAAAAAGTTTATTCAGATGAAGAGCCAGCCTCAGAAGAGGAATCTCTGGCATATTCCTCACAGATTCCCTCCCTTCTAGACTAGGTTTCCCTGGAGGAGGACTGCAATGGAACTGAACTCATCCATGGAAGAACTCTCTTTTGGTGAGACCCTAGTCAAAATGAGAGATAATTTTAAATGGAATAGCACTCAGGTATCTGATAGGCAAAAGAGGTATTATGACCTTCTGCAGGTGGAATCACCCAACCCTTCAGCTATTCCTCCTGTGTTACCTGATTTTCTAGATGCCTTTCTCTTCACTTTCAAAGCCCTTGATTCCCAGCCTCCTGCCCCTAAGAAGCCTGACCAATTTTACAAGGTCGCTGAGGATTGTAAGTTCCTGTTTAAATGTCCTTCAACAGACCCATTGGTTATTTCATTGGCTTCACACAAACCATCCAGGTTACTGCCTTCAACCTATCTTCTTCCTTCAGATAAGAATGTGTCCACTTCAGCCACCTTGGCATTTAGAGCCACTAATTACCAAATGCACATGACTAAATTTGCCCTAGAGTGTCTGTCATAACTCTTTTATGTCATTTCTGATTTGCCTTACTCAGCGAATAAAACCGTGGCTGCATCCTTGCTTGGAGCCTCCTCAAAGGAAACCCCCCCCTCCATCAAATGCAGCTATGACACTCCTGAAGCTTCTGCCAGGGCAGCTGCTTCTGGCTCTGTCTTAAGGAGATTCTCCTGGTTAAGATTCCAAGAATTACCAGAGGATATTAAATCCAAGCTTATGGATGCCCCTTTGGACAATTCTGCATTGTTTGGTCCTGCAGCTAATAACTTACTTATTTCTGCAGGAAAATGGAAAGGAATTGTAAGAATTGAAAGACATCTTTTTCTCTCCAGTGCCTAAATTTCATCAAATTACCCAGCAAAAACTGCTTTTGTACGTAGGCACTTCCACCCTCCTCCACCTAAAACAATAAAGAATGGTAGGAGGCCTCATCAGTCCAAGGCTGCCCCTGCACCTCTAGCTCAGAAGCGGCTCTTTCCAGCAAGTCTGGTTCCCTCCGACAACCCAGACCACTTCACCCACATTCTGGTTTCCCAGTGTGTGTCTCTCTCTCTCTCTCTCTCTCTCTCTCTGCCAGCCTGGGAAAGCATAACTGAAGACTCCTAGTTTCTCTCTATCATTCAAAAAGGATACTTTCTGATATGCAGTTCCCTGCCTTCCTTTTTGGCACCCCTCAACCACCAAAGGAACAACTACCCTCCTTTCCATAGGTACTTCTAGACCTATGGGGACAAGAAACCATTCAGGAAGTTCCTCAAGACCAAAATGGAAAAGGTTTCAACTCCAGAATGCTCCTATTGCTCAGAAAGGATGGTCCTTGGGAACCCATTTTGGATCTGTCTCATCTCAACACCTTTCTGAAGGTACCCAGCTTCCATATATTAACTCTTCAGATCTTGTTTCCACTTATTCTGCTACAAGCCTTCTTAGCCTCCTTGGATGTCAAAGATGCATATCTACACATTTGCATCCACCCCACCTGCAGGAAGGTTTTATATTTCTCTGTGGCTTCCTGGCATTTTCAGTTCTCTGCCATGCCCTTTGGAGTTTCTACTGCACCAAGGGTATTTACAAAATGTCTAGCCTCTGACACTACCTATTGCAGGCTTCAAGGCATCCACATTTTCTCTTAACTGGGTGATCTTTTCTTTATGGAAACCTCCCCAGAGATCCTAGAGCAAAACATCCTTTTTGCCATTTCTCTTCTACTATTTCTGGGATTCACCATAAACTGCAAAAAATTAATTCTCTTCCCCACTCAGGATCACATTTTCCTGGGGTGCAAGATTCAGACAGACCTTGTGAGAGTCTCCTTTCCTCCTCAGAAGGCACAGGACCTCACATCTTACTTCAAAAACCTTCTGCCTCTTCACCACATTTTAGCCAGACAGTTCCATAGATTTTTGGGATTCATGGCATCCACTATTCCAATGCTAAATTTGGGAAAATCTCAGATGAGAAAACTCCAGTAGTTCCTAAAGTCAGTTTGGATGCAGCATTCACACCTTCTAGACTTTCCAATTCCTCTCATTCCCTGTCTGAAGAGAGAACTACAGTGGTGGATCCAAGAAGTGTCCCTCAGCCCAGGAATCCCCTTGCACCCTCTGCTACCAGTCCAAGAACTGTTTACAGATGCTTCAGGTGTAGGATGGGAGCAAATTTTGGAAACTTAAAAGGTCAAGGGGTATGGTCCCCCTCACAACAAAGGGAACACAGTGTAAGGGAGATGAAGGTGCTGCTGCTAACCATTCAGACTTTTCATCCTGTCTTCCTCCCAGGACATTTAAAACTGTTGACAGGCAATATGACAGTCTTCTGATAGGCTGGCACTCCAGGTTTGGGAGCTGGCATTGCAATATCGGGTGACTCTTCAGGCAGTGTACATTCCATTCAATCAAGATTGTGTGGCAGACACTTTCAGCAGGTCCCTAATACAGTCCCATGAATGGATGCTTCAAAAGGATGTGTTTCTGGACATTGTCCACTGGTGTGGTATACCTCAAGTAGATCTCTTTGCCTTCCCCATGAACAGACAACTTCCATCATTTTGTGCCAGAGTTCCACACCCTCTGGTCTGGAAGATGGATTGACCTCTCATTCTCTTGGAAGGGGATGTTTATGTATGGACCCCCCCCCCTCTGATCATTCCAAAGGTCCTCTTCAAAATTCAGCAGGACAAACCAAAAATCTTGCTGGTGAGTCCCTTTTGGCCAAGACAACATAGGTTCCCTCTTCTCCTGCATTTAGCCAAGGGCAGTCACCACAAGTTACCTAACACAGTGGACTTTCTCACACAAGCAATGAAACTCTAATTCATCCCCAATTGTCTACCATCTAATTGACTCCGTGGGTGATATGGTGTTAATTCTTTTTAGACAACTAAACTCTCAGGACATGCTAAGTGTCCTGCAGGAGGCCAGGAAGACCAATACCAGAAAATCTTACCTATCCAAGTGGAAGAGATTCTTACTTTGATGTCTCTTATGAAACCAGGAGCCACTATCAGTGGATGCCTCCATTTGGTCCTATTTGTGTGAAATGCTCAATGCTGACTTAGTGAAGGCCCATTTGTCAGCTATTGTTGCCTGTCTGCCTCTATTCCCCCTCTAGCTAGCAAATTTGAGGATAAACAATTTCTTAAAGATGTCCTTCACATTAGACCTCTCAGGAAGGCTATCTCTCCTCCGTGGGATCTTAATTTTGTGCTTGAAAAGCTGACTCTTACCCCTTTTGAGCCAGTTTCCTCAGCATCCCTGCAACATTGCTCCTGGAAGACTACACTTCTCCTAGATATAACTTCAGCCAGGCACGTGTCTCAGCTCCACACTTTAATGGCCTCTCCTCCCTTTTTTGTTTTCCATAAAGGCAGGATATCTTTGCATACCAACCCTTCTTTTATACCCAAAGTAGTCAACGAATTGTTACTCAACCAATCCATTAATTTACCAATCTTTCCTTCTCCACAAAATTATAGTGAGAAGGTGTTATACATCCTGGATGCACACAGGCAACTTAGATTTTATTTACACATGACCAAGTCTATTAGGAAATCTGACCAACTTTTTGTCTGCTATCAACCCAGTGCTCTGGGATTGTCTGTTTTCAAGCAGACTATTTATACTTGAATTTCTAAGCTATTTCATTCTGTTATGTGAAGCATGGTAAGACCCATGTTTCCTCTGTAAAGGCCAGCTCCACTAAGGCTGTAGATTCATCTGGGGTTTTCTTCAAGGGACTAAGTACTAGCTCTATTCTTGAAGTGGCTACATGGACTTCTGTGCATGCTTTCACATTACAAACTGGATGGCCTTTCTATGTCTAGGGCAGGGTTTGTCAGAGCCATACTCCATGGCTTTCTGGAGAGCTCAACTACTTCTTCGTCCACGCTCTCTTCATGAGCTGCTTTTGTACTCTTCCTCATGTTAAGAATACGGCAACAGATGAATAGAAAGGCATAGAATAGTTGTGTAAAATCTTACCATAATGGTTGATGTCCTTCTCTTCTCTGTTGGTGTATTCTAATCCCTCCCTCCTTCCCCTTGGTTGTTTGATTCTTTACTTTGGATGGTCATACCCTACTTTCCTTAGGCTGGCTTTCCTCTCGCGGCATTCAGTTCTGAGGTAGGTGTGTATGTGCATCACATTTATGGCCGACATATGAGAGCAGCCTAGGTGTGGCATACCACGCATCCTGCAGTAATGAAAGACTTTTGTATACTGGCCAGCATTGGGTTGCCTATGTCAGAGAAGCCCCTCATGTTAAGAATACTGCAACAGAGAAGAGAAGGAGCTCTATCATTATGGTAACATTTTAAACAACTATTCTTTATAACGAATCCTTCTATAGCCTTAGTTCAGTCATTTAATTATGTATGCTCCTTTCAACGGGTCAATATTTATGAAGATAACAAGAAAGTCATTAAATCTATGAAGAGCAAGGCACTATGCCTAAATCATAGCAGTTGAGAGGTGTGTGTTTAAGTTATGTAACTATTCTCAGTTATCAGTAGGTTTCTAGTGAAACATTATAGTTTGGTTCAGTGAGATTTATGAGGCTACATTAAATTAAATAAACTATAATTGCAACAGTCTTTTTTTCTGCAGAATTGTAACAACCAGTTCTTTTATCCATTTGCTCAGGAAAGTGATTGGTATGGTAGACTTTAAAAAACTAATTTAATTTCCTTAAGAGTCTAGAATCCAGGCTAGTAGGTATAGCCTAGATGTGTCATCTGGTTCAGGCATTACAAAAAGGCATTTTAAACAATGCACAAGTTAAGGATAGCGGAGTGCAAAATGTGATATGTTCTAAAGTATTTGACAAATTAAAAAAGAAATACAGTAATAAAACAATAAGCAAGCAAGTGCTCTGGCACATACACAAGATATCTGGCTGTTCTTGTAATGTATTTTGATAACAGCAGTTCATAATAATGTCATGGCACTAATTCACGATACTGATAATGATTGTAGCCCGTTTATAAACTTTTCCTTACTGATATGTTCAAGTCAGGTAAGTGACCATTTACTGCAAGTATGTCTGATAAATAAATTTCAGCCTGAAAACTATTATACAGAGAATAACTCTCACGCTGATCTAAACAGCAAGTTTCCTTTATTTTCTAGAAAACTGAACCATTTTGTCAATAGATATTATAGTTGGGCAGTTGCCCCAAGTCAGAGTCTGAGCATGGTATGTCATAGTTGAAACAACAGTGTAATGTATCATCCGGCTTAAATCCAGTTCTGCTGTGATATGACCACGTCAGAGTAAGTTTTTCTACTTTCAAGCACTCAGTCATTATTCTCATCTCTTTCAAAGTAAAAGATGTTAACTCATCTTCTGGCAAACCCCTACTGGTACGATGACTCACTCTGGAAATAATAAATATCTGTATATTCTTTCAACTACTACATGTTATGGAATAACCTATGGAACGCCCCTGAGAGCCTAACTACTGTGTCAGCTCTCTAGTCTTATCTGTTGTATTATTGCCACATAAGCATGATTTCTATTCTGATATAGACTGGCACTCCTTTTTTTTCTGTAGGAAAAACTGCTACATAGTGTGCTATTTTGCAACTATTGCAGTTTGCTCAAAGTTTAATGGCACTGTCAGTTTTCTAACGCTAGTGGAAATAGTAGGCATGTTTGTTTACCCAAAGTGAAGAAACTTCAGATTTTATTATATTAAGTAGGGGTTGAAGGGGCGGCCATGGAGGTGCAGCGGTTAGTGTTGCTGCCTCACAACAAGAGGTTCTTCAGTTCAATTCTCAGCTAGGGTGCCTTCTGTGTGGAGTCTGCATGTCCTCCCTGTGGTCACGTAGGTTCTCTACAGTTGCCCCAGTTTCCTCCCAAAGACATGCTGTAGGTGGACTGGACACTCTAAACTGTCCCTAGGCATGAGTGTGTGTGCCTTCTGTGGAAGGTTGGGAGCCGAGCTGGCAACTCGACACCGTAAAACTCCACTGCCAATAATGAGCAGACAGGTAATCTGCTGTGGCGACCCCTAACTGGGAAAAGCTGGAAGAAGTAAGGGCTGAAGGCTGCACAAATCTTTGGGTGGGCATTGGGGGAAGAAAAGTCAGTTCTGACGTTTCAGTGAAAACAGATACACAATTGCTTTCACAAGTATCTGTCTTCATATTTTTTCTGTTCGCTACTGTGGTTATGACTAAGTTGCCATGATAGTGTGCTTTTTACTGTTTCATTATATAATTACTGCTGGGTTTGGCTCCATTTTGGATCTCCATATATTCAGTGTCATTCATTTTGTCTGTACATCAACCGCTGAATCTCATGTACACACGATTCAAAGAGCTGAACTAGGCTTTGACTCAGTATGTTTCTGTAATGAACTTTTTGTTAGACTGTATCATTGCTTCAGCATCATGTGACCTTGTGATTATCTCATTAACCCCGAGTACCTTCTCATGGCGCCTGTGTGCTTAACACCGAGCGCCATGAGAAGATACTAATTTCAGGCTGTTACCCCCGAATGCCTACCAGAAGCTCGAGAAACTGTAGTTCACATTTGAAGTTGAGCCTAATGTAAAACACGCTGAAATCATAACTGAACATGTAAATTACATTATATAGTTACGATTCAGTGTGTTTTTACATTAAGTTCACATTAAAGTTTTACTACAAATTCCGTTTAAAAGGTTCTTGATAAAGCAAGTGGTGGCAGCCAATTGGATTCTTGCAATCCAAGCCACCACTTGCATACCAGCTCCACCCCTGGTGAGAAAAAAAAAAACGGAACTGCACTGCATCATCCTTTTTTTTTTGTTCACAGCTCAAACTTTTGTGTCCTAAATAGACTAAATTAGCCTGATCGTAGTGAACTACATAAAACCCTGACTGTAACCCTGAACACCTCACCCATTCCTTAAACTTAAATCCCCTGATTGTTCTTTAACCCTAATCCTCCCTTCTCACTCCTCTCCTGCCCCCTGGCCCTAAATCTAAATCCCAGTTAGCAGCATAATAACATCCATTCCTGGAACCTGCTATATATTTCTCAGAGCATTGATTTCTGTGTGCCACTTCCCGAAAGGACAGCCTCAACTTCAAATAAGCAAAGTCCAGCTGTAACTGAGTCCTGTTTATAAAATACAGGTAAGTGTACTGGAAGACTATAGTGCCTTATAATGCCTTGCATCTTCTGCATTTTAATATTTTCAAATGCCCCCACATCACACAGGTTTCTCACTTTCCAAATCACAGCCATAACATACACATTTTCTTCCACTTTTATTTTTGCAGGTACGCTTTTATAGAAATGTTGGTAAAAGGGAATTATTTCCTCAGAAGCTCCGGTGTCAGTGTCTGGCTCATGTGAGCAGAGAATTTAGTTGTATGAACTGTTGTGTTGGAGTGCATGTTCACCATTTGGTAAATTATGTGGTTGGTTATGGTATGTGGTTATCTACCTTTAGTTCACTGTTACTTGGTAGGTTTCTCACCATGCATTGGGGAGTGTGCCGCTGCCTTAGTTTGTCCCATTCTGATGGCAATATTCTGTAGTCATTATTTCATATTGCAGGTGACATGGGGATTTGAAGTGGCCTGTATGGCTGTATGGTGCTCAACATTAGAGGATTCAATACAAAACTTAAGTTCTACTCTAAACATAGTTTTTGAACCAGGCTCTGACTGACTGGCTGTATCCTATGGCAGATGGCCTATCAATACGGAAGGAGTCATCATCTACGTCAAAGGCCTTAGTAAAACTGACAAATGTGGTTGTTGTTTGAAAGCATTTATCATGGGAAATTCCAGTGTAGTCAATGACTTTGGAAACTAATATGTGTGCTACTGACCACACTGGTCATTGTAAAACTCTTGAAAGTTATAGCTCAGTTGTGCAGGGTTCTGCTTCATATATTTCTGCTTGTTTTTGGACGGTCAATGGAATAGTATTTTTTTTGTTAGCAGTCATTTGATGAAAAGTATGAAGTCTGAAACTTAGATGTTAGCCATTGTTTGGTGACTTCGCTCCTCAATGGTTTGCTATAAAACAACAGGTGTTAAGAGGAGTAGACCAAAAATATCAGTCAAAAATCAGGTCATTCTGTGAAAATCTGAACAGTTGAGAGGTATGCGTAATTTCTCAGATGTTAGTGTTTTATGTTTTACAGATTGCAGAGAACAATGTCAGTATTTAAGTTTGTTGCCATTCCTTCATTTTGTGCTGTAGACTGTCACCAGTTGAGGGGCAGATTTATGCTTTTGCCTGGAAGCAGTTCAGCTGCACTGAGTCTGCAAAAGAAGGGCAAAAGATGACAGC
This sequence comes from Protopterus annectens, assembly GCF_019279795.1. NCBI lineage: Eukaryota > Metazoa > Chordata > Ceratodontiformes > Protopteridae > Protopterus > Protopterus annectens. Next base: position 1,077,532,617 of record NC_056741.1, read on the forward strand.
AAACACAGCATATTGAAATGAGAAACTTACTGCGTTCATCTTACTGCCCACAGGGTGAAGTGGATCAGTGTAGAGATTTAGGAAAGTGTGCAGGTCATGAAGCAGTTGTAGTTTGGTTGTCACAATTCAGAGCTTGCAGACGAGAACTGCAGGGATGTTTTGGCTTGTGCAGTTTTATCGGCAGTGAAATGGGTCATGTAAATAGCACTATGATAAGGTCTCAAGGTCTCACTTTAGGGGCATACAGATTTACTGTGGCTAAAAGATGGATGTTCTGAAGCAGCCTTCAGTGGCGCTTAGTAGACTTGAAAGTTAATATTTTAGGAAAGACGAATAAAAAAAACGATGAAACCACCCTATTGTATGACTTTCTAGGCTGGCAGAAGGGAAGATTTGGTTGGTTAGGACCGAATCACTTTGTGATACTTTTTTTCCCTACTCTCTGCCTTCTTTTACAGACACTGTACTTTCATTTCCTTTTTTTAGTCTGCAGTTCCATACACTCCCTGTACTGAGATTAATGATGTTTAAATTTGTTAACACTATGTACATATTTTGTAACCACATCATCTGTGCCTTTTTGCAGTGTTGGCATTGTACCCTGCTGTAATGTCTTTGCTGTATTCTTAGACTGTGGCTGATACAGATATCCATCTACTATTATAGTTTATTATAGTTTTGAATATCTTTTCATCTATCTACAGCTATATATTATGTAATATACAAGCATAGCAGTAAATATTAACTAAAATAAGACTGAAATACAGTATCAAACCTGTAAAAGTGAGAAGGCAGAGCAAGGCCAGCAACTGATAAAATGGGAGGACTAGCTCTGAAGCTCTTATTTGTATTTTAGTTTTATATTGTATATTCAGTTATGCCCCACACAGTATTTTAAAACTAGAAATGGACTCCAAAAACTTGCAGAAACTTGTTAAACAGTTTACACTTTTGCACATTTTTTTGAGGATGAGTCCTTTCTCATATTCATTTGTTTGGCTTTAGTAAAAATGCATTTACAATGATGGACTGATCTATGCAGGATGCATACAGTAGCTATTAATATAATAATAATAATTAATAAATATAATTTATACATCTGAGTATATGTCTAGAAACAATATTCAAAATAATGCCATTATATGTTATATTATGATAACTACCTTAGAAGTAGATATTCAGCATGGTAGAGGTCAAAGGTAATTGCATGCAGCTGTACGAGTGGCAGAGATTGTAGTTGGTAACTGATATTGGTGAATTGTGATGACGGATGTGGCATTTTATGGCTGAAATGTTCTGAAATGGGTAGTTTTGTCATTATTGGTTCATAAGTTTGATTCACTGTTTACAGGGAATGTAATCTAATATAATCAGCAAGATGTGTATAGTTTAGGTGACAGGAAGGGCTCAGGGATATAAATGTTATATTCATTTTATTACTGCTTTTAGAGTAGTTATGGCATTGCTCAACTCAGTATGTAGGGCAATATTTCTGACTTTTTGTATTTGTTTATTTACAGACACAACAGTATGCTACAACATTTATTTCAAAAAACAGTATTGAGCATGAAGTCAAAATATGTTTGGGGGGGATAAGAGGCTTAGTGAGATGTATTTTATTACTGATTTTTGGCATTGCTCAATCAGGTGTTATTACTTGCAGACTAGTACCAGCATAGAGCTACCATATATTTTGGGCAATATTCCTGGCTCTGTCACTACTGTGTAGAATTTAGGTAGGAGGAATTGCTTAGTAATATATAAGTGTTATACTATTTATACTGAATTACTCTGGTCTTCTCCTAAGAAATGGTAATGAGTCTGTTACACCTACACCAGGTAATATAATGAATGCCTACTCAGCAGGTTAGGTGCAGTAATTATCACCTATTTCTGAGCATGCAGAACTATGCATCAATGACATGCAGGTAATTATCACATTAACATTAACTGCAGTTATAATACAGCACTGAGTCATTACCACATTTCAGATAAAACTCTCAGCAGCTGTCACTGTTATTCACATAAGTAGAAGTTGTTATCACATTGATGAATGCACAAGCCAGATTTGGGTTTTGTCTGCATGCAGTCATTGCAAGACATCCTCCCCTCACCATGTTCTTTCTATCATTTTTACAATTTGTTTAATACACAGTAAAGTCCCCATTGTAGTTATATGTTCCATATTTCTGTGAACTACTGCAACTGAACATTTTCCTGGGTCAGTCTTGTTTTTTTTTCACATGTCTTGCTGTAGCTCTCCATTCAGTCCCCCTCCCTTCAAGTTTGTTTCAGACTTATGGTTATGGAAATTGATTTTTTTCATATTTTGGTAAATAACTTTGCAAGGGAGCCTCTGAATGTGCTTAGTAATACCTCATTTTGAAGATATAATTCATAGTTCCAACATGGAAAAAGAACTGTTCTTGTATGTTATACACATGTACAGATATCAAAGTTTGTTTCAGACTTGGGTTATGGAAATTATGATTTTTTCATATTTTGGTTAATAACTTTGCAAGGGAGCATCTGAATGTGGTAAGTAATACCTCATTTGAAAGACAGTCTTCATTGTTCCAACATGGTAAAAGAACTGTGCCTTTATGTTGTACACATGTACATATATCAAAGTTTGTTTCAGACTTATGGTTATGGAAATTATGATTCTTTTCATATTTTGGTAAATAACTTTGCAAGGGAGCTTCTGAATGTGCTTAGTAATACCTCATTTTGAAGACATAATTCATAGTTCCAACATGGTAAAAGAACTGTTCTTATATGTTATACACATGTACAGATATCAAAGTTTGTTTCAGACTTAGGTTATGGAAATTATGATTTTTTTCATATTTTGGTAAATAACTTAGTAAGGGAGCATCTGAATTTGGTAATACATCATTTGGAAGACAGTCTTCATAGTTCCAACATGGTAAAAGAACTGTGCCTTTATGTTGTACACATGTACATATATTGAAGTTTGTTTTGGACTTAGGTTATGGAAATTATGATTTTTATTTCATATTTTGGTAAACAACTTTGCAAGGGAGCATCTGAATGTGGTAAGTAATACCTCATTTGGAAGATAGTCTTCATAGTTCCAACATGGTAAAAGAACTGTGCCTTTATGTCGTACACATGTACAGATATCAAAGTTTGTTTTGGACTTAGGTTATGAAAATTATGATTTTTTTCATATTTTGGTAAATAACTTTGCAAGGGAGCATGTCAGTGTGCCAAGTGATGCCTCAATTTGAACACAGTGTTACTCCTTACAACATGGTAAAAGAACTGTGACTGTGCCCTGTACACATGTACTGATGTCCCAATTTGTTTAGTCTTGTAGGATTATGAAAATTATACATTTACAATACTTCTCATTATTATGCCCATATCTTTGCAAGGGAGCATGGTGATCACACAAATGATGCATCATTTTGAAGCTGACATTAAGACACACAACTTCTGCACTATGTAGCCTATGTCTGTTACAGGTGATGAGATATTATGCTTTGTTTATTTATCAATTATGGGAAATATTATATTAATCATATTTCTGTAAATATCTCCATAAAGGAGCACCACACAGTAATGGTTAAGGTATAATTTTAAAGCTGACTTTCATACACATTAAATTCAAATTGTATGGGTCTACATGGTACATTGACCAAGATATTGTGCTTTGCTTTTCCAAAAAGGTAAAAAATATGCACAATATCAGCATTCCTTGCCAAATATTTAATAATGACATTGATACACACTATCAACATTTACACTGCTAGAAATGTCAGTGTCTGCTGAACAACTTTCACATTTACATTTTTAGTCTAGCTCTTTTAGTTTCAGAGTTATGAACATTTGTTTTCTGTATGGTATTACAAATGGATTTTCTGAAAATGAGCTCCGGCTGTACTGTTGTTCCTATGGTGGAATTAAGCAGGCAGCTTTTCCTGAGCTGCTCCAGAGTGAATGAGTTAAATCATTAGTATTCAAAAGTCTTCAGGCATGAAATTGTCCACTGGAAGTCCTTCTGAGAATTCTGAATTATATTTAAGCACTTTGAATTTGGACCAAACATTTGTGTAAAATGTGCAGTCTTACTTTAAAAGTGCTTATGCTCAATAACCTAGCAGAAAAAATGGATAAATTATGTATACATATAGCAGATAACTTTAGTTTTTGTCCAGCACGTCTATCAGATGTTCGTGCAGCATTGTAATGCCTTCATTTTGAGAACCGAATGTTAGTTGTTTCTCTACTTCCTACTCCAGCTAACATTTAAAGTGACAAATGCGAAGGAACAGTCAAGGATAAATAACTTTTAGGTGGGATAGTCTGTATTTCCGAATAGTGAATCAAGACAAACAATCACTTCTTAGGCATTCACAGTCCTACTAGGTCTATTGCAAATGACAGCCACAATAGACAAGGTATTGCGCTGTTTAAGATCGTTTTACATTGACATCACAACATTTATCAGGTTTATAAAATTTAGGATCACTGAATTTAAAGGAAATAAAACTAATCCTGGACGAGGTACTAGACAACTGCATGATACACACAGAAATACAGACATTCACACACACACACGCACACATGCACACACGCACACATACATAAGTTCAGTTATATTAGGTGCAACTTCTCCTAAAAAATTCTTGTTTTTTCAGGGTGGGAATACTAGAACACCTTACAAAATCCCATGTGGAAAACATAGGATGTGCATAATGTGAAAATGTGTCTCCCTGCTAAGAAACTAGATATGGTGTAGCATCAGTATTAACTGGTACACCGCTGTCCCTCCTGTTTGATGAAGTAATTATCAGACTGTATCTAGCTGAATACATTTGACACAAAAGTGCAATATACTGAAATATGCTCAGCTCCATTGTATAAGTATGGCAGCATATATTCAAGTATTTGTTCAGGATTTGCTGAGCCTTATTTTACAAAATGCTATGGCTTGAATCACAGTGTTCAAGAATTTAGGCAGCATTTACAGTCTGCACTTCTTTTATGTTAGACAGTCTTAATTTATACATGGCTGATTTTCATTTTCCCTGTCAACCTGTATTTGAATTTGAGTCATTTATTGAATTTTCAAATTAAAATGACATTTTAGATACACTGAGATAGTCAATGCCTATTTTGAGGTAATGTGCATTTTTTATAAGCTTGGGAGGAAGTAGGTTTGGCATAATGGTTAAGGTCTTCACTTCATAAACACAAGCTATGGGGTTTGATTCTAACATTGGGTTATTGATTAGGCTTAAAATGGGTTTCAGAACAAGTAACCTAGTATTTATCTAAGAACCTATAACTCAAATAGTATCATTTAACTAACAGAAAATCCTAGACACACACACACACACACACACACACACACACACACACACACACACACACACACACACACACACACACACACACACACACACTATCTGAGTCTGCAGATTTTTGCAATTGTTTTGTCTATGACATCATGGTTGAGCAGCAACATTTCTTCCTTCAAATACACTGTAGAAAGATGTAGCGGAGCAATTCCAGTTTTGTAATTTTGTAAAGACTAATTGCTTGCATGTTGCAGATGCAAGTGTTTACTGAACATTTTAAATTTGTAATGTATTACCACATCTAACTCAGTCAGTCCAAATACAGACAAGATCACAATGTGAAAAAGCCTGAGCAAGACATGCCTTCACAGATAAAAACATGGACAAACTAATTACCTCATCCAAAGTAGATGGATAGCCACATTATATGCTTGTACCACAACATATCCTTATTGCATAAGCCTTGCTATTTGCTCTATAGTATTGCCAATACATAATGTAAAATAATCTGCTATTAATTAAATAAAGAAATCTACTTCATATTATTTTCAATAAATACTGAAAAGACTACCTATTAGTGCCTCCCACCAAAGTTTTAGTATAAGCGTTCAAGTCCCAAGGCCTGGAAAACCATGGTCTTGAAGCCAGTTACTAGAGTGTCTTGTAGCTCATGTAGGCTGCCGCTTATGCTTGAACTCGAATGGGAGTTTTGGGAAGCAGCTAATGCCCCTCACCTGAAGACATTATTTGAACTTGATTAAGGTAAGTGTGGCAGCCATTGGGAGGAAGTGCAGGGGGATTTAGGGTTAGAGAGCAGGAAAGGAGTTTTAGGTTTAGGAACAGGGAAGACACTTTTAGGGTTAGGGAGCAGGTAGGCCACATAAATGTTAGGGTATGGGAAGGGAATTTAGGTTTGGGAGTGGGACAGTATTTAGGTTTATGATCAGGGAAGGAAGTTTTTGGCTTAGGAAGCAGGAAGGGAGTTTTAGGGTAACAGAGTGATCAGTGAGTTTAAAGATGAGGAGCAGGAAGTAGGTTTTCGGTTTAGGGAGAGATGACTAGACTTAGGAACTAGGTGGGAGAGTCTGAGTTAGAGAGAGAATTCTGGTAAGACTATAGAGTGTTATATGGTTGGGTGTTTGGAAGGGCTAAGTAGTTATGGGAGATTGGGCTATTGGGAATTTGAGCACTTGCATTCGCCTTCCTGATTACTGTATAGCATTGACTAGTCAGCTGTACTTTTATGAAACTATGCAGGAACCAGGAAACAACAGAAAAGTCAGCTAATAATTAGTAGTTAGTATAAAGTATGAAACACAATAATAATAGCATGGGGTGAGGGATGCAAGCTGGCTTATCCCACTGCAAAAAAGTAGTTTTTATATATTTATTTATTTATTTTTTGCAAATCTTTCAAATTGAATTTTTTATGTTTAAATGCTTAAAGTGTTGAGTTTGAGCACTTGACATAGGTAGATATATATATATATATATATATATATATATATATATATATATATATATATATATGTGTGTGTGTGTGTGTGTGTGTGTATTTTATATATATATATATATATATATATATATATATATACACACACACACACACACACACACACACACACACACACACACACACACACACACACACACACACACATATCTTTTTGGAACTGATTAATTCACCTCATAGTACCTAGTACAGACTATTAGCTGACTTTATTCTTGTTTCCCCTTTCATGTGGAATTACATATACTATAGGTCAGGGACATACTATTTCTTCTTGCCAATTTGATAGTATTAAAGTGTAAGTCTGATATTACAATATGGGTATAAAGGGCAATTCATTCTGAATTGAAAAAAAAATTAATTTTAAGAAAAGCAAAATATGTGCTAATGAGAAAGCCATTCAGTCACTTTCATTTAGAACCCATGAAACTTATCAGTCATAAAAAGGAATGGGTAATGGTGAGTAATTCATGTTCTTTCCATGTGGAAAGAAGCATAATGCTGTAAGTTAGGTATCTTCTTTCCAGAATGTGGCTATCCCGATAGTGATGCAAGGACTAAAGCAGATATGTATCAGTGTGACTTTAATTTCACTTCTTTAATTTACTCAGATGTTTGTTGCGCATGTTCACTGCATCTTCTTTCTTTGATTCTTGTGACTGTAATAAGGGGAGATAAGAATGGGAAGACTGGCGTTGCAAAATAACGCTTGAATTATGCTTTCGTTCTAGAGCGCTGAAAACATGTGAACCACTCTGACTGGGGAGGTGTTGATGTAACACAGGACACACAATTGTACTCTCTTATTTATTTTTTATTTTTTGCCCTGCCTTCTGTCCATCTGACCCCCCCCCCATCTTTGTGCCCCAATTTCCTCATCTGCAAAGCTCTGGTTACATCAGTTGCTCCATAGTTTGCTCCATGCTTGAAATACCAGCTGTAATCCTTCACAGGGGGAGCCTCTGTAAGGCCTACTTCCTTGTACATAAAATTAAGATATTGGGATACCAGAGATCTGATAGGGCATTTAAGGATGATGATGCAGAATCCATTATTAATCCACAAGCAGGTCAAGTTCTCTAAATACTGGAGTGGCTTGTGCAGTCATGTTAATGGCATGCCATTACAACACAGTTTTCATGCAGTAATTTGTATGAACAGATGTTTTGCGGTCATAGTTCACAGTATAACATGCTAATTTTTATAAGAACACTCTTTGCACCATCCTCTTACCTAAATCCATTGTGGGTATTAGTGAGGAGGCCACACAGATCGAACTGTTGTTGCAGTTAGACTATGACTAGCCTTTTTAACATTTCAATCCAGGTACTAAGAATAGCAATGGTTAATATTTCTAATTTTCATTCCTACTTTTTCTTGACAAAAAATAAAGGCCTTTCCAACAAATCTTCTCCTCATTCACTGGGTCTACTTGTCCTACCTTAGGCTCTCCTGGTGTCAACCCAAGACAATTCTGCAGCATATCAGGAGACCCAGGATGCAGTTGCAGTGCTGTACTGCTGCTAGTGAATGTTACTTAGCTCCTACCCCTTACGGCAGCCTTTCAAGATCTGTAATGACACTTTTTTGGAAGAACGTGGATACTTGCACAAATGCACATTCAAGGATGCTGATGTAGTGTCACACTGGTTTAGGAGGGTGATTCTTCACTTCCAGCCCCTTGTAAGCTCCACAGTCTCTACCCTTGGGAGGGGTATGTGCACTTCTGCTTCTCTGTAGATGCAAATTCCCAACAGAATAGCAGCATACTGGTGCTAGTTGAACAGGAGACAACTTGGACACAGCAAGGCCTTTACCCATCTGCACCCTGGGGCCCCTAAAAAGGGATTTTCCTTCAGAAAATAATGCATTCTTCACTGAATAAGCTTTGATTTAGTACTATACAAATAACACTAATTCATCTGCAGTCAAACCAGTTTAGGATGCATTTCATTTGCTCTATGGCAGGAGTCTGGTCTAAATTTGCACAGTGCTTGCAACATTTTAGATATCTTCTTAACTGTCACAGGAGTAATCTTACTGTTGAGGTTGTCCTCCATTATAAGTCAGTGAGGATTATAAGTGACTGTTACAGTGTTGTGAAAATATTAAGTAAATGCATTGATATTATTGATGTTATCATAAAAAAACTCCTTCAGTGCACATCACAGTTTCAGGTTTGAGTGAGATGCAATTAAGTGTTCTGGTATCCTTGCAAAATGATTATGCATTTCATAAGCCACCAATAATCAAGCTTTTTCAAGAGTCCATAAAGATGTAAAAATGCAAAGGCCTCTTATTATGCCAAAGGTGCTACATGAAGTTATAGTTTGCTTAAGTTATTTTAAATAATGTGTAAGTAAGTGCACTAGCTTCTAGTGGGTCACAATGAATCACACTTAATCATGATGACCTCTTGTATGACTATTTTGTATCATTCATTCTTGCACATCAATAGCGTTATATGTGAAGGGATGTGGCTTGAGAAATTAACCCAACATACTGTACTTGCTGTTCTTAATGTCTTTTCAACATCTTCATATTACTTCCCTTCAACTAAACACTTTATTGGCCGTATGCCTACCTTTCCACTGAAGTATAACAAAAGCCATACATTCAGTGACAGATTGCTGCTATCAGTTAGCTGTGAGTCAAGCTGCTTGCTGTGGCTTGATATCTGCTGTAGGATTAACAAAGTAGCAGAGTAAATTATATAAACAGTGTAACAGATGTAAAGAGGTGCAAGTTCTACATGTAGCTTGTTATGCCAGTACTAGAGTATTTTACTGAGGTTATAATCTCATTCAAATAATCAGTGCAGAATAAAACTAAATAAATAATTGGGCATTTAGGAAATGTACATAAATGTACAAGAAAAAATATACAAGATTGTGTTACAAGAGATAGACACACACTAATATTGCTAAAGTACAAAACACAAAGGAAGAGTTTGAATTTTATCCTATAGTGTGAAGCCAAAAGACAGTAGACAGTAGTAGTGTGACTAAAATAATGTGGTCTCCTATTACTTGTATATTGCGATGTGAAAAATAAGTTAATGTTTAGTATAAATTAATTTAATTTAATATGAATACCATAATTATACAAGAGAAGCTGAGTTCAGAAAGGGTTATGAAATCCTGGATTGCTTTTGTTGCCCTTAGTTCCCTGCAGCTGACCATTAGCTGCTACAGTTGCCTTTCCTTGTTAATCAGGTCTACTGTGCTCTCCTAACTTCCCCAAGATTTAGTCCAACCCATGCTCAGGACTTGTGTGATGATCAAGGCATCCTAGACTCCTAGTGCAGTGTCATAATGCTGCTATGCTGTTTTTTTTCTTTTTCCTGGTTTAACTATATTCATTGCACATGCTTTGGTAATGACTGTGGGTGAGGCATGCAACAGGCAGATCATGCCAATCTTCCTGTCCCTTCTGCAAGGGGTTGATGCCAGCAAGCCAACATGCATGCCCACTCTCAGAAATGACTTCACAGTGGCTTTCTCCACTCTGCTATGGAGATCCAACTACAATGTATGTCTCACACCCCTCCCTCCTTGCCTTCCAGTGTAAGCTTACCTATCCTTGCTGCCAGCACTTCAGATGAACAAGCCACTAAATGAATCTGACTCACCTGCAGCATAGTTAGGGCTTTATTCCTGTTAGCCATAGGACTGGCTGGAATCCTGGAATTTGCTGCTGGACTTAACACATTTCAATGATTCTTTGTGGTAATTCTAGTTATGTTTGGAAAAATACATCATCAGTAGATACACACCTAGTACAGACAGGGATATCTGCATATAAGTAGTTAGTCTTCAAGTACACAAGCAGTTTTGTACTTTGTTTCTCAGTGTATCAGTTGCTATATTTTTCTAGCTTTTTTCAGTTCACATTTTAATGATATTAAACAGTTTTATTTTAGGCAAAACATCAATGGCATTTTGCATTGCTAAAGGAAAATAAACCTCAACAGCTTCCAAATGTTTAACACGTTCACTGTACAAAACTTTTTTTCTTACCGTGGTGAAAAAAATATATAAGAAACACTTCTGAATCAAAATATTCTCCACCGCGTTCAACTCTGATTCTGAATACATTTTCTGAAACAGCATGCCTCTTAGAATATATATGAATGGTGCCATGCTGAGTTTCAGTTTGCTATGATAATACCTTCACAGTCTGATAAAAAAATCCTATCTCAAGACAATTTCAATGCATAGATATGCTAAAACTGATACTTTGAAATTGCTTTTTATTTACAGCATTTTATATGGAAACCTCATTGTTTTCTGTTTGTAAACAGTACAGAGATAAGTTGCACAGATGTCACCAAACTTAGTCTACATCTCTTACTTTGCTGGAAGTTTTTATGAGGGTGAATATTGCTGATTTCTAACTTGAAGAACTGCCACAAATTGTTGTCAGTATATAAGTATGTTTTCCGTCTCATTTTTCTTTTTGCTCCAACATACCTGTAAGAATACTGGCTTACTCAAGAAACAAATTTTGAAAAAGAATGCCTAAATTAACAACTACATCAATGAGTCTAGCCTTACTTTAAACATAGTTACAGTAATGTCAGATATCACTTAACTGGTAGCTTATTCATTTTGAAGCTTCGTTTATATTATCCCTAGGTTATGTCAATTACAGTCTGTTCTAGTCTGTAGAACATTGTACCGTTCTCTCAGATCAAATGGTGACTCTAAAAAAAGGTATTTGTAATAGTATTTGTATGGCTTCATGTAATATTTGGATATTCTTCATTAGATCACAGTTGCAGTAGCCAACTCTTATGTGACGAAAACTCTCAGTCCCCATGCATCGAACATCTGAAAAACACCCATAAAAAATAAGTATTTCTGGCCAAAAACCTAAATACTAATTAGAATAACGTTTGTATACATAATAGTGTAAAGCCACCCTCTCAGATAGGACTGAGGGTTACCACTGGGGACATTTTTTTTAAACTAATACTATAATTCTTTTAAAAAGTTTGGCAATTACTGATCAGCTACGGTCCTCCAAACATGTTATGAACCTGGACAAAAAAAAAATATGAGGCAAAATTCAGGAGCATTCTATAATATAGCTCTTTCATCTTGTTTGATAAAGAATTCTGAACAAAGTAAAAAAAAAACATACCCCGGGATTCATGAAGCTTGTGCCAGGCGCAGGCATAGCGTAGGCGGTATAATGCCAAATATGGCCGTCGAGTAATTCAGGTACGATCCAATTCCATGTGCACTACCGGCATACGCCAGAACTGCGCAGCCCTCGGCTTAGGTATGCTAATCACCCCATGTGCAGTGCCGCACCATGCAAATGAAGGTACATAGCGATTCATGAAGTGGTGCAGGCGTAGCGTAAGTCCACGGAAATGTAAACCAAAAAACATGGTTTACATTTTCCCAAACAGAACATCGGAGCTATGGAAGCGGACCAGACTCATGTATTACAAAGTTAACATATGCCAATGGCTAAATACACAGCCAATGGCATAAGCAAAGATGCACAACACCTAAAAAACAACATTTAATGTCATGTCCACAGTAAAGCAAAGTACAACCGCAGGGCATGTGTGCGCAAACTGGAACACAAAGAAAATATATACAAATGTCATAAAATTGCAATATAATACAAATCAGGATTTCACCATAATATGCAATGGTATGCATGGTACACCACAACCAAGCTGCAAGGGTTGCTAAGGGTCTGTGACATTGTTTGGCACGGTAACTATGAATTAGTAGTCAATGCCATGCAAATGAGGCAGGTAATACTGAATCGCAAATGTCCCGCCGGATTAAAGATGTACCATATGGCGCAGCACTATAACACCGAGGAGTGGCTCAGAGATATACATGACATCAGCAGTGGGGTGTGCCACCGTAGCTGTAAGCACATTGGAGCAATGCAAATCTGGCCTGGCCGCTGCTAAGCAAAGCTGCAGGACAGGGGTGGGGAGGTAGGTATAGAATCGTTTAGCTGAGGGCACATATGGTGCCCGAAAGCGCATGTGTATGGGGATGAAAACGTGCCCAAAACCCGGTAAATGGATGCACGCACTGCGAACCATAGCCCAAACAGGAAGGTCAGGGGAAGAAAAGAAGGAAATGCTGAAAAGGGTAATTGGAGTACAACTGAGCAATTAACACCTATTAACTCACAGAGGGCAATCGACAGCAGCTGACAAGTCTGCTTGCAGAAACCTGCAAAACAGGATAGGGGAGGCATTGGATTGCAAAGAAAGGAAAACTGTCATAGCAGAGCAAAGTAAACCTACAGTAGACCGGCAATAGAACACATTACACAAGATAAGCCAGGTCTAGGAAAGTACAAATGAAAGCAGGCTGCTGGATGCATGCCAGAAAATGGTAGGTGAAACGTGAAGAAATGTAAAGGGAAGGGCAAGAGGTAATCCACGGCAGCCAAATGTAATTCAACACCAAAGGCACCACAATAGTAGTTCCTGTAGTAAAACTCATAAGATACCCTGTAGCTACGATCATACATACACACCCTATGACATCATCGGCATTCACAGCACAATAGTATAAAGTGTGAAAGCACCCTACACACACACCTGTGTATTCCCAAACACTGCACCATAGGTGTAAACACATGGGGAACTTTTAGAATGTACATGTTGGGAGCTGCCATAGCTGTGATTCATCACCATGTGTTAGAGACTGACGGTGTTGTGGAGGATGATTCTTACAACTACCACAGGCCCCGGAGGAGGAGAGGAGTGTTCAGACCAAGAGTAACCTACCAGGTGATACATGATCTGGAGATAGTAGAGCGTTACAGGGTGGACAGGGTCATCTTACAGCAAATAGTTGAGCTGTGCCGGCCACGCCTGAGAACCAGAAACAACAGAGGGGAACCCATCCCAGTGGACATGAAGGTATGTGTAAGCTTGCGAATACAAGCCACAGGTACCTTTCAAAGGCCAACTGGAGATATAATGGGGATCTCACAGGCATCAGCATCCAGGGTACTACACCAGTTCCTGGATGCCATGTTACCACATGCCAATGAGCATATATACTTCCCCTGAACTCAGGAGGAGTTGGCCAGCAATATGCATCACTTCCACCATGTGGCACACTACCCGGAGGTACTGGGTGTGATAGACTGCATGCACATACATATCGAGTCACCACCCGGTGAGCATGGCAGGCACTACATAAACCGCAAGGGATTCCACTCCATCAACTGCCAGGTCGTGTGCAATGCCCAGGGCATTATTATGGATGTGTGTGCTGGCAGCCCTGGAAGCTACCATGACTCCCATATCTGGCATGCCTCACAGCTGTATCAGGTATTTGTCAGGGGGGACATCCCACATGGCCACCTTGTGGGGGATGCTGGCTATGTACTGGAGCCATGGATGATGACTCCCATCAGAAATGCACACACACCCATGCATGAATGCCATAATGAGGCACACGCACAAACCAGAATCATCATAGAGCGTGTGTTCGGGATGCTGAAATCATGGTTCCGTTGCTTGGACACATCTGGTGGAGCCTTGCAGTACTCTCTAGGCACGTGTGCCCACATCTTCATAGTATGTGCCATGCTACATAATATGAAACTGCGGAAACAGCTGCAGCAGGGACAAAATGGTGAAGGCCTTCATAGCCCACCGCAATTGCCAAGGCCATCACAGGCGCAGAGGGATTCAGACCACCAACACACTGTGCCAGCCCCAGTAGGCAGACGGAGGCATGCCCAATATGCCTACACCTTGGCAAAGGGGGAATGTATAGCACATACTCTGAGAGTGTAGGCCCCTACGGACTGACACACCTCTCCACCTGCACACACAGTAAAATGGATGGCACACACACACGACCACCTATAAATTGTAATGTATAAGTGGCCTACTGTGTGAATCCTACATAGGCAGCTCTCAAACATTGTACACACAACAGCTATTAGAAGAAGGAATGTCAACACCTGAACAGTACATGCGCCTATCAGCATATGTTGGTGCTGTGTGTATAGGTTCCTAGGTACATCGGTAGGTACATGCCCGATTGTCAGAGGCCATACACCAAACAAGGCAAACAGTGTCTGCTGTCACCACAGCATCAAGTAACCAACTGTCGCTCAGTGGAGCAGAGGCAATTGCGTAACACATGTGTGTAAGCACTGTTCTCCACACACTCTGCACGGATTCCCTGCTGCGTTAATGAGGGGCTTCACATAATATAATCATGGATGTTGTGTCAAGGCATGGGGTGTACCCATGACAGGTATTCTTCACCCCAGCATGCTCTACCTACGGTCGTTTGAAGGTGTAGCACATTATCGTGTGTGGCTCACTGTAATATACATACCCAATGCTGGAGCACATCCAGTAAACATCACATGGACATTCCATTAATTGGACTCATCCGTATGTAAACTAAATGGGTTACCCATGTGAGTGCAGTATGGAGTAACAGCCATAGTATACTAAACATACAAAATGCCATAACACGTGTACAAATCCCAGATGGCCAAGTGGTAAATGCATTGACCATCGTGCATGTTCCTGGTCCCACATCCTGCAAGGGATTAATGTCATCCCGAAGGCACGAATAATGCATGTCGGATGCAGGTCATCAGATCATGTTTAGCACATGTTAGCAGGAATATGCGTTGCCCAGTGCTGGTAAGCGTCATTTAAATATGACTATATGGATATGCACGAAACAGGGCTAAGCTTTTCTGAATATCGCGCAGATCACGGTCAATGATGTCCAGAACAGGTGAAACCAGCGTTATTCACCCCTGTACTAATAGCGCCTGCTCTGAAGGGTAAAACGACCACTGCCAGGAATAGAACACGCAATCATGTATACAATCACCTAACACTATGGTAGCCAAGATGTACCTATGGCAGGTGTGTAATGTGACAGGTTCAGACACAAACATGCGGAGTCCAGGAAACAGTATACACTGACAAGTACATAATGAAAGGTGTATTTTGCCTGTCACTTTCTCTGTCAGAGATATATATATATATATATATACACATATATATATATATATATATATATATATATATATACACATATATATAATACAGATAGAATGGGTGATAGAGAGATATATGTTGATATATACGGATTCACCGATATCTGCAAATATATAGATAGGTCAACAACATTCATAAAACCTTGGAGGTACAAATAAATAGGATACCGCCAACTACGGAATGTGTCACATACTGACACGTGTAACCACGAGGCTGAAAGACTGAAAGAGCACAGTACTGGAACACTAGAATCACAAGTAATATTATCATGATATGAAGGGACATTTAGTTACCGCTGCTGGTGTTGCGGTCCACGTAGGTACCGTGTTCAACTGTGTTTGTGATTGCCATAGTCTGTGTATGTGTGTGTTGAAGGTGCCATGTGCATTTCCATGTGACTGTAATATGTGTGTGTGTGTGTGTGTGTGTGTGTGTGTCTGCATCGTGTGTCTGTTAGTGCCAACTCGGAGGTAGATCATTACGGTAGGTGTGGTTATAGCTAGCCGTAGGCATACAGTTACCACCTGTCCCACATTAGGAGGGACAGCCCCTCCCTGGGCAGTTGTGTCCTGACATAAAACATTACAAAGGGCAACTGTCCGAGATTGTAGGACATTATTATGTCCCATATATTATGTAATAGTTGCATTAAATAGTTATGCCTGTATATAAAAAATGTAAATGTTACATGCAATATAAGTATTCAAAGTCCGACAACAATAAGTATGCATTGAGGATAAAAGTATGTGCTATCCTGTGTACTGACCGTGGGTATGTGTCAGCCTGTAAACACCAATGTGTGTCCCGCAAGTGTCCCACAATGGCCATTTGAAAAGGTGGCAACCCATGCCAAAGAGGTTCAGTTACCAACACAACTGCAATGACTGCAAATATCTGGGACAGAAATACACAGGACAACTGTTATTTAATAACATTCCTTTACATATTGCTGTAATTCCGGAGGTATGGAAGTATCAACCTCACATGCGTACTATATAGAAACCAATTAACAACGGCCAAATGTATATGCCTGTAACAAAAGTCTACTAACTGATAGCTCTTTAATTAGGGAAGGAGCCCACATACATATATGTAATATGTAGAAATGCAAGCCCCACAAACCTGTATATGCTACGTACACTCACCTACATCCCCTACACACAAAACTATAGCAATACAGACTATAATTACAGCACAAATATCCAGTCAGTCAATTACATCTGCAGAAGCGTTAACATACCTTGTGAGAGACACATTTAAAGGTGCTATGTGAAATCATAGCCATTGTATAATGGAGCAAACGGCGATGTTACAGGTTTTGTTTGCAATAGTCCCTTATCAGATGGTTGGGATGACAGGTACACTCACATGTAGAACCACATACTCTAGCCGTCACACACAATCCACGGGGGACATGAATCCAAACTATCCGTTTCTCTACACATAGCAGTTGCAATTACTCACAGCAATACAGGCCATCTCCCTGAAGGTAGGGCAAATGGGCAATGTCCAAGTGGAGAATTCAATTATACCCCACTGTTGCCGCATAATTGGAGAATGGAGTAGCTGCACAGCTAATGTGCAAGTAATAAGTCACTCAGGAGCACCAAATGGCGACAGGAAACCACATGTTACAGGTATCAATGTATATAAGGATGACTTGCCAGACATTCAAACCGTATGCTCATACCATAGAACTGTTTAAACAGTGTAAGAGAGATAGTCACGAAAGTCCGGAACGATAACAAGGTATGTAGAACACTCGGTATGTAATGTATGTATAGCCTGTTTTGTATTAATTATGTTAGTGTATGTATAGCCTGTGTTGTATTAATTAAAAGTGTCCGCAATGCATAAAGTGGGAAAAGGTATTATGTACTTATGTTTTGCTGAGCATAGTAACGCTTGTAGAAACTGTGTCCTGCAGTGAGCCATAAGGTAAACATCACAGACACCACAAGGGATGCTACATGAGGGCTTTAAACAGAACAATTCCATACCACCCGCCATCAGTGGTAGGGTATGTCCAACAAGTACGTGCCATAGCAGGGGATAGTATATGTCGATATACTGTCACAGTAGGCATGTGTATGGGCATATAATGACAATGACATGTCTAAGGTGGTCCCGCTGTGCAAGTATGCTTTGCATTATGGGATACTGTGTAAAATATGTGTAATGTACAGTATTGTAGGTAGATATGTCAGATATTCTACACAGCATAACAGGCATATCATGCATACCAAAGGTATCATTTATTGGCATGTACAATATACAATAACAGGATACATATAGCTTGTATTCATGGGACACTGTAATAGCATGACAGCTAATCTAATTGGAAGAGCTACTCAATTAACCATGCACAAAGGACATGTAATAGCTTCACGGGTTTATAGTGGGGTACTATGCAGTCTGGCAAGTCTATGTGTAAGCTCAACTACAGTGTTCACACCAGCGGCACCTCTCTAGGTTAGTGTCCTGTCTGTGAACAGCAGAGCCATGTGTTACCTGCACCTCTGCACAGTACAGCCACTGCAGTGATCCCTGGCGTACATGTGTCTCCCATCCACCAAGTGAGGTATCACATGAACAGTGCTACTGAGTGTCACTGCGTGATGTACATAGGAATCATGTTCCAAAGCATGGTGAGTGTCTGGTTTGGGTATGTAACCCTTTATCACATCCCACTCATCTTTGCGTGTGTGCACATATCCATGAGCATGTTGCAGACAGTGACTTTTGCTTATGTCGCTTATGTAGAGTATATCCATGAATATTGTTGTGGACATGGGCTCTGTCTGTTCAGTGGAGGTCACCCCTGAGTATGTACTATGCAAATGTGTACAGACGTGGTGTCTGACATTCTGCTGCATACGTCAGCCATCAGAGCTCAATAAACATCATGGCGTGTTAATGTTGTGGTATGTAAAGCCATAGCTGTTGTGTAAGGTACACCCTAAATGGGGTGTTGTACCCTTGAATGTGTGTATACGTCTGGAGTTCAGAGGTACAATGGGTGCCTGTGTTCCAACTACAAACCCAGTACAGATAAGTGTGGCCACGTAGAAGGATATCCACACCACAGTGGCAATATGGTTATCAAAGGAGTGGGTGCGACATAAGTGTGTACTACGTTCACGTACAATGTGACATGTATGTAGGGGACTACCACCTATGTGATAGTCAGTGGGTGAATGGTGTAATGCAAAGGGGATGTTCATGCACCTTGTGTCATGCAGCTTGAGGCCATGATATTGATATCAGGTATCCGTCACAGTGACACCCTTATGGAGGGAGTCAGTATCAGCTGGTGGATCAATCATGTTACTTTGTATGCAGTTGTCTGTAAAGTTAGGCAGGGAAAGTCCCTCTGTGCTAGCCTGTACCTCAGGGAAGCATATACCGAACATGAGGGGCCCTATGACTGAGGACTGTGGTACGCCAAGTGTAACTGAAATACAGTAGGTACTATGGTATGCTACCCTCATTGTGTGTGTCCTGTCCGTGAGCCACTTTGCATAACATCCTGAGACATAGGGGTCGATGTGCAGGTGGATGTGTATGTTTTCAATACCAGAATGGAGAACGGTGCTGAAAGGCAATGAGAGGACAATGTAGGCTGTGTGGACCCCCTTACCATCATCACCTACCCTGGTAACTGTATCAAACGAGTCCACCAGGTGTAGGAGCCATGCTCTGGCCCTAGCAAGTCCAACCTGGGTGGCATCAAAGGACGGGAGCCCACCAATGTCTCTGTGAATGACTTCCATGATGATGTGCCCCATAGCCTTGCAGAGCAGTCCAGTCAGGTGTATAGGGCAATAGTCCTCCTCGTGCATTGTGGCGCCACCTGTGTGGAGTGTGATAACTGTTGCTGTGTGCCATTCAGGGGCCACAATGTCTGATACAAGGCTATTACTGAATATGCTGGCCAAGTGGGGAGACATGTCGTTCAGAGGTTCATGTAAATCACAGCCTGGGATGTTGGATGGTCACATGGGGCCAGTGTTCCAGGCCATATAGAGTGCAGGTTAGTACTGTGTAGGTGTGACCGCAGGAACACCGCAATGTTCCTGCATGGATTGTGGCCCTGTAGGGAGTGAGAGGGTGTAATGTTAGCATTGAACCCATCCGCCAGCATGTTGCCAACATCACCTGGTTCTGTAATGTTCCTGAGTAACTGTTGTATGTCAGAGCAGATGTGGGTATTGCCATTGACTACTGACATACCTCCATAATGCCTTGTGGTACACCCTGGAATGTGTCACAATAATGTTTACATAGCTAGTTTCGGAGTATGTGATGAGGGATCCTGTAGCCCTACTGAGGCTGACCAATGAGCTACCCCACCCATGGGACTGTACTCCACTTTGCAACAGCCTCCACCTGTTGTTGTAAATTATGTCCATGGAACTGGACCCCCAGAGTGGTGTCCGTTATCTTGTGGGTACCATCATGGCTTTGTGTGGAATAGCATGATCCATGCAGTCGTGTAAGTGCTAATGAAGTGCACTGGGGTATGTTTCAGCGTTTGTATGTGCATTGTCCATCTGCACAGGTGTCATGATGTTAACTACTGCTGTCATAAGACATCTGTATTAGACGTTGTAGTACTCTCATACTGTGTATGCAGTGAAGGGTGTGGTGCCAGGATGTGGATAACAAGGGTGATTAGCATATGTTCAGAATCCACAAATGAGGAGATAACCCCGGGTGTGGAACACCAGTCACATGTTGGTAGTGCCCATGTCAAGGATATTGTTGATCTTGGAGGTGGTGTATATGGGTTGATCCAGCCGAATGGAGGTTATGAATCCCAGACACCGTTGGCCTAATGTGTCGGTACATGAGTGGCTATCCCAGTTAAGTGTGGGGTAGTGTCAGTCTCACATCAGTAGTACCTGTTTGAGCTCTACTGTCCAGTACATCAAGAAATGAGGTCTGGTAACCGTGGGGTATGTTGTTGAATCCGTAGCTTGTTATAATGTGTATAGCAGTTCTGGCCACAGTTAGTTGCATGTGGAGCACCTCTGATGCATTGTGCTAAGAATCTAGCTAGGATGTATGTACAACATAGTGGAATATGGGAACACCTCAGCCGTGGGTGTGCCGGTCCAGGTTACATGACTGAAAGGTATGGTCTGTATATAACCTGTCATTGCAGGTGTGCTCTGCAGAGCCTAGAGGCAGGTCCCAGTCACTGCAGAGATATTGAAGTGGTCCATTATAAGGAGTGCCTTGCCTGCGTGCGTCAGAGATGAAGATGTCAAGCTTTGCGTCACATGACCCCATGTTTTGCTTGCCTGTTCCCATTCTGGTGGTGAATGTTATGGGAAACTGTGCAAGACAGGCAGTATAGAAGCAGCAAGAGCCTTACATTTTATCTGTACTCCCAGGGCCGACAGGTGCAGGTCATCTGTGCCAAAGCATCATGTTTTGTTGACCATGTCAGTCAATGCGGACAGATATCAGATGCCTGTGGAATGACAGCAGAAGCATAGGCAACTGTTGAAATGACACAGTCAGTTGTTGTACAATGGTAACAGGTCCAGATGAATGCATAATGCTCCCCAGGGCTTGGCCCATACCTTCAGGGCTACAAGACTGGTGAGCTATTGCATGTCCCTGCATACGTAGTCTGTGAAGTTGCATCTCAGGGCAGTCACACTAACATGGAGAATGACAGTCAAATTGTACCTGGTGAGGTGTGGCATGGGTGCATAGGTTATTTTGTAGAACCAGTTACCCGACAGCAAGATGTAAGCGACTATCGCCTTGTGTAGCCTGCTGAGTGGAACATCAGTGTGACCGCCTACAGAGTCACCTATGACAGGTGTGTTGCGTATGTTATAACACCCTTTTGGCTGTATGTGATGGGCACACATGAGTCTGTGGGCTATAAGTTATTGTTGTTGTGTTTGGTGATGGGGCTGCCTTTGGTGCCTACACAGATTATGGAGAGGTACTGCACAAGTTGTACTCGTATGTGTGGCCTGTGGTGGTGGAGATCTTGTGACACTATGTAATGAGTGGGGTGTGTTGCGAATGCTGCACATCCCTACATGATTGTCAGGTGCAGTCAGGGTTGGTGACAGCATTACCCCCAGCAGGGCTGCATATGTGCATCTCCCACAGGCTGTAGTGTCATAGTTTGGGAGGTGAGCATTGACGGTGTACATGAGACAATTGCTCTATTGCCACATGTACGACATATTCATCATATAGACAGGCAATAGCACTGGTACGTGACAGTTGGACATGCCTGTATATACAACCATGTCTCACAAGATATGTGAGTTACGTGTGTACAACAGCTGTTGTACTGTAAGCAAGCTGGAAATGTAAGGACAGACAGTGTACTTGTGAGAAATGGTGTGGAATGGGTGCTATATTAATCAGTAGCTCATGAAGTGCTCACAAGTTCTGAACAAAATACAATACAGATAGGGTGTTGGATAATATCAACCCACAAGTGGTGATGACAGTCATAATTGGTGGCACTGCACTATTGCCCTGCTGAGTACGGTGTGCAAGTCCATGAACCATTATCAATGTAGATGTTAGCAGTACAGATGTACATGACAGTACGGATGTTTGACTACATATACCTTTGTATGTCACAGGAGTGTTCTACCAGTGGCCTGTTGACAGAATCAACACTACAAAAGGTGCCAGAGTGACATGTGCATATCAGACCAGTGACAGCTACAGTAAAACAGGGTTAATGTGTTGTACTCCACCCTCATTGTAGCCTATACCACACAGACAAATGTGAGGCATCTGTGTATGTAAGGATGTGAATGGCCATGACCTATGAGCAATAGCTGTCTCAGTGGTATGAACAACATACAGAATGGGCTTTGTGGGTGAGGTGTGTGACATATGTGCACATTCTGACAGATGATATCAGCATTGTCACTGCAAGGTGAATATCCCTGTACCCATTAACTACCACCTAGGCTGCGGTCAACATTATGGACACAGTGTAAGGGATGGTGCTGTGCAGTTCACCTCCCTGAGTTGGTGACATCTCCAGGCCCCTTAGGTAGTCATACGAGGTACCCATGTCATGACAGGGTGCCATCCATGAGCATGGAGATCATTGGACAGGCATACACAGCACTCGGGTGACCAATATTGGATCACATATCACCTTTAAGGGGTATTGGCCATGCATGGATGGGCGATACCAGCCTTCACAATCCTCACCTCCACTATGCAGCATGCTGTCTACCTTGCATAAAGACATGTGCTACACTATGATGTTGGACATGCTACATGTCCATGTGCTGATCTGAAAGAAATATGTCATGGACAGCCACCGTCCTACTACTAGGATCGCCACATGCTGGACAGATCCCTGTGCCATACATGTGACATACTCCCACCATGAAAAAAAGATAAAGCCAGAAATTGGATAGCTGTGAAAAAATCATTTATTATTGATCAAACATTCTTCAGACTTCAAACTCACAGACCGATTTCGGCAAGAAATTACTTAAGCCTTCTTCAGTGTGATAAAGCAAAAAGCAAAAATAAGTCCATTTATACAAAAATGTTAATTATAAGCAGAAAACTATAAACATGATTGGTGAACTCATGAATAAGTAAAACAATCAAAGATGTTCATTAAGTCCTGGATAAAAAAGAGCACCCAACTTAATTATCCATTTTTTCTCCTTAACATCTAATTTTTGGTGCCAACCAGATTTAACTGTACGATCACCTAACATTTTATCAATAAAAAAGTGAAACCTAGCAGTAGAGTATTTTAAAGTATGCTTATAGAGCGCATTACTGGGTTTTTTACACTTTATATCACTTATGTGCTCAGAGATACGTAGCTTAAATGGCCTTGATGTTTGTCCTACACAAAAACAGCGGCAACTGCAGCATGCCATATAGATAATCCAGTTACTATTACAATTCGCAAAAAGTTTTATATCATATACTATGCTGCAATTGCTACTGGAAAATTCTTTAGTCTTTAATACATGTTTGCAATTGGTACAGTGGCCACAAGGCACACAGCCAATAAGTTTATCTCCAAGCAAAGTAGTTTGTGTAATTTGCAACAACATAGAATGTGAATGGTGTTTGTAATGATTAAAATAAGTCCCTAGGTTCTTACCTTTTCTAAAAGAAAAGGAGCAATTTTGTGGAATAACAAAAGACAATGCAGGGTCGGCAGACAGAATATTCCAATTATTTTTAATAATATTAATGAATTGCCCAGTATTCCTACCATAAGTGGTAGTAAATCTTAATGAAGTGGAAGAAGAACAACCTGGTTTCTGCTTATATCTGAGCAGATCATCTCTATTCAGTTGTGATGCATACCTTTTGGCGATTGTGACATAGCCTGGTTTATATCCCCTGTTATCAAACCTCTGTGCTAAATCCTGGCTATATGAATGAAAAATATTGTCATTTGAGCAATTACGCCTCATCCGTATAAACTGAGACTTGGGAATGTTTCTGGCAATGTGTTTTGGATGAAAGCTGGATGCGTGCAGCAAGGTGTTATATTGAGGAAATTTTCTGAATACATCAGTGTTAAGGGAGTTATCAAAATTTCGTGTTATCTTGACATCCAAAAAAGTAATAACATTTTGGTCATAGCTGATTGTAAAATGTAACCCCCACTTGTTATCATTCAGGCATTCAACAAACTCATACAGATATTCAATATCAGCCCTCCACACCATCCAGCAATCATCCAAATACCTGCGCCATATATCAATTTCAGGTAAAAATAAATTATGCATGTCATCATAAGTAATCTGATCTTCAATGTATGCCATGTATAAATCAGCATAAATAGGGGCAAACGAAGCCCCCATGGCAGTACCCTTGATTTGCAAATAGCACTGTTTATCGTAAAAGAACACATTTTTAGTTAGCACGTGTTCTGTTAAAATGATCAAAAATGTATTAAAGCCAGGTTTATACATATTGGATTTTTCCAACCAATATTCAAGAGCATCCAGGCCCGCCCAATGAGGTATATTGGTATACAATGAACTCACATCAAAAGTACAAAGCCACCAGTCTTTTTCAATTTGCATATCATTGATGATACTGAGGAACTATGTGGTGTCCTGTATCCTGGATCTGACCCATGAAAGTAAAGGTTTTAAATATTTAGTCAAATATTCAGACAAATGCTCAGTAAGAGAGCCGGTTCCTGCTACAATAGGTCTGCCCAGTGGATGTGAAAGATCTTTATGGATTTTTTGTAGAAAATAGATATACTGTCTGGCTGGATCAGAGACCGTAAGATGTTTCAAAATATTAGGTGTAATAATTCCATTTTCAACAGCCGAGTTTAAAAATATATCTATTTGCTGTTTAAACATAGCAGTCGGATCAAGAGGCATCCTAGTGTAGTACCTGGTATCATCTAACTGTCTATGAGCTTCTTTATCATAATCAGTCCAATTCATCACCACAACAGCTCCTCCTTTGTCAGCTTTAATGATTACTTCTTGTTTTTTATTAACAAGCTCCTCCAAGCATACCATCTCAGATTTAGAGATGTTGTTTGTCAGAAGTGATCCCATATTGGAGCTAAAATGTAAATCTTTCAGAGTGCTCTGCTGAAATAGGCTGACTGTTGGATGCATAAGAGGCATAAAAGATGAAGGATGGTATCTAAACCCATCAGTAGGTAAACCAAGTGATTGATCACCCTGAAAAAATAATTTGAGATTAATCAATGTACAAAAGCTTAATACATCCTGAGCAAAAGTATCCTCTGGAACAAAAAAACCCGGTATAAATGAAAGTCCTTTATTGAGAAGTGTAGTTTGTTGTGCAGTTAAAACAATATCAGATATATTACATACATTGTCATAAGTAATAGTATTTATTTGTTTGTAAGCATTTCCATTAAATTCTTTAAGCTTGTAGCTTGTGAGGTGTTTTCTGTCCCCCCCATCCTTCTGCATGACCTAAAGGGGTCCCAAAATTGTTACGTTTGGGTGAGGGAGAGTCCATGGTATGCAATGTGTCAATATCAGTGCCAGAAGAATTGTCTGCATCAGTAGTGTCAGAATGAGTATCATAAACATGATGTTTTTTTAGAATGGATCTTGGCCTCTTACGCTTTGGGTGAGGGTTGTCAGTATTCAATGATTTCCCAAACTTAACATATTTAGTTTGTTTGAAGGGTTGCCCTCTTTCATAATCAGATTGATCATGAAAACATTTTTTCACTTTCCTATCTTTTAGTTGCGCTTCAAAAGTGAGAAGGTCTGAACTAAGCTTGGATAATAAACCTGGAAATGAGCTATCATGTTTATATTCTTCACAATCCACAACAAGTTTACCAACCTTAGGTGATTCTCTATCAATAATTCTAGTATAATATCTAGAAAGTGATTCAACAAACTTTAGAGAACATTCCTGTTGAATAGAATGCCACTCATTCAACAAAATATCATCAGGGTCTGCCACAAGAGGTTGGATTTTAACCCTCAAGCCTCTCGGGGTTATACCTTTGGTTAAATAAGCTTTAAACAACACCACATCCTGTTTGTTAACAAAATGGACAATAATGGCGGTTGGACCAACCACCCTGCATAATAAATGCAATAAAAATAAATATGGTCACAAACCTTGATACATGTGAGACTATTTTGGACGCCTAATTTGACTTTATATGTACAAGAGCGACTTGTGTTGGTTTTTCATCGGATGTGTGTAAGAAGAGTGGGGACAATTTATTTTGATATATTGGGAGACTGTTTCTGCTTCATTATTTTTGTGCTTTAAAGAACTTATTCAACTGGAATGTTTTAATTTTAAAACAATATTAGGATACTGGTCTATTAGTCACTCAAGTTCACTGTTTTAGCTATGGACATTCATATCACATGAAACGTTTATATATGAAACGGAATTTTTGTAGTATGCATACCATTTATGTTTAGCTTAATGACTCTTTATTAACAAGTTAGTTTGAGTTTAGTTGTGTACATATATTCATCTTTCTGCATCTTTTTGAGGCTGTCAACCCATTTTTTTATGGGTACTATCATTGTTTTATATTTATAAGTCTTTACTATTCATTGGGAAATAGAAAGGTCCCTATTATTGAATATTTAGGCATATATCCTTATATGGAAAAACTGGTTCCTCTCAATATATTCTAGTATGAATATATAGGATTTTTATCTGACATGCTTGTTGTGTCATTTTACAATCCTGTTTTATAATTGCCACACAGCGGGTTTTTTGTTTTCACTTATCCTCCTGTGGTTATACCTAATTTTGGTTAATACCATTATTTTGTCTGGATGCCATTTATTTATGGTGGTTTTATGGTTTTGTTTTTGAGAATAATCTCACCAATATTGTCCTGATTTGGACGTGGCTTGTGACCATATTTATTTTTATTGCATTTATTATGCAGGTTGGTTGGTCCAACTGCCATTATTGTCCATTTTGTTAACATTCAGGACGTGGTGTGGTTTTTTTGTTCCTTCAACATGGATCTTAAAAATATTCTCTCTGGTCTTTCTTTCGACAGGGAGGACTTGGCAGCATTCGGTATTGGGACATCTTCTCATAACTTAAGTGATAATAATATTGGCAATACATCACAATGTTGTGAAAAAATGTTTCGTGATCTGAACAAAAATATGATAATGCTTAGATCTTTTGTATGGCATCTTAAGTTGTTTAAAGCTCATTTAACCAAAGGTATAACCCCGAGAGGCTTGAGGGTTAAAATCCAACCTCTTGTGGCAGACCCTGATGATATTTTGTTGAATGAGTGGCATTCTATTCAACAGGAATGTTCTCTAAAGTTTGTTGAATCACTTTCTAGATATTATACTAGAATTATTGATAGAGAATCATCTAAGGTTGGCAAACTTGTTGTGGATTGTGAAGAATATAAACATGATAGCTCATTTCCAGGTTTATTATCCAAGCTTAGTTCAGACCTTCTCACTTTTGAAACACAACTAAAAGATAGGAAAGTGAAAAAATGTGTTCGTGATCAATCTGATTACGAAAGAGGGCAACCCTTCAAACAAACTAAATATGTTAAGTTTGGGAAATCATTGAATACTGACAACCCTCACCCAAAGCGTAAGAGGCCAAGATCCATTCTAAAAAAACATCATGTTTATGATACTCATTCTGACACTACTGATGCAGACAATTCTTCTGGCACTGATATTGACACATTGCATACCATGGACTCTCCCTCACCCAAACGTAACAATTTTGGGACCCCTTTAGGTCATGCAGGAGGGGGGGGCAGAAAACACCGCAGAAGCTACAAGCTTAAAGAATTTAATGGAAATGCTTACAAACAAATAAATACTATTACTTATAACAATGTATGTAATATATCTGATATTGTTTTAACTGCACAACAAACTACACTTCTCAATAAAGGACTTTCATTTATACCATTTTTTTTGTTCCAGAGGATACTTTTGCTCAGGATGTATTAAGCTTTTGTAGATTGATTAATCTCAGATTATTTTTTCAGGGTGATCAATCACTTGGTTTACCTACTGATGGTTTTAGATACCATCCTTCATCTTTTATGCCTCCTATGCATCCAACAGTCAGCCTATTTCAGCAGAGCACTCTGAAAGATTTACATTTTAGCTCCAATACGGGATCACTTCTGACAAACAACATCTCTAAATCTGAGATGGTATGCTTGGAGGAGCTTGTTAATAAAAAACAAGTAGTAATCATTAAAGCTGACAAAGGAGGAGCTGTTGTGGTGATGAATTGGACTGATTATGATAAAAAAGCTCATAGACAGTTAGATGACACCAGGTACTACACTAGGATGCCTCTTGATCCGACTGCTATGTTTAAACAGCAAATAGATATATTTTTAAACTTGGCTGTTGAAAATGGAATTATTACACCTAATATTTTGAAACATCTTACGGTCTCTGATCCAGCCAGACAGTATATCTATTTTCTACCAAAAATCCATAAAGATCTTTCACATCCACAGGGCAGACCTATCGTAGCAGGAACCGGCTCTCTTACTGAGCATTTGTCTGAATATTTGACTAAATATTTAAAACCTTTACTTTCATGGGTCAGCTCCAGGATACAGGACACCACACAGTTCCTCAGTATCATCAATGATATGCAAATTGAAAAAGACTGGTGGCTTTGTACTCTTGATGTGAGTTCATTGTATACCAATATACCTCATTGGGCGGGCCTGGATGCTATTGAATATTGGTTGGAAAAATCCAATATGGATAAACTTGGCTTTAATACATTTTGATCATTTTAACAGAACACGTGCACTAAAAATGTGTTCTTTTATGATAAACAGCGCTATTTGCAAATCAAGGGTACTGCCATGGGAGCTTCGTTTGCCCCTATTTATGCTGATTTATACATGGCATACATTGAAGATCAGATTACTTATGATGACATGCATAATTTATTTTTACCTGAAATTGATATATGGCGCAGGTATTTGGATGATTGCTGGATGGTGTGGAGGGCTGATATTGAATATCTGTATGAGTTTGTTGAATGCCTGAATGATAACAAGTGGGGGTTACATTTTACAATCAACTATGACCAAAATGTTATTACTTTTTTGGATGTCAAGATAACATGAAGTTGTGATAACTCCCTTAACACTGAGGTATTCAGAAAATTTCCTCAATATAACACCTTGCTGCATCCAGCTTTCATCCAAAACACATTGCCAGAAACATTCCCAAGTCTCAGTTTATACGGATGAGGCGTAATTGCTCAAATGACAATATTTTTCATTCATATAGCCAGGATTTAGCACAGAGGTTTGATAACAGGGGATATAAACCAGGCTATGTCTGTCAAAGGTATGCATCACAACTGAATAGAGATGATCTGCTCAGATATAAGCAGAAACCAGGTTGTTCTTCTTCCACTTCATTAAGATTTACTACCACTTATGGTAGGAATACTGGGCAATTCATTAATATTATTAAAAATAATTGGAATATTCTGTCTGCCGACCCTGCATTGTCTTTTGTTATTCCACAAAATTGCTCCTTTTCTTTTAGAAAAGGTAAGAACCTAGGGACTTATTTTAATCATTACAAACACCATTCACATTCTATGTTGTTGCAAATTACACAAACTACTTTGCTTGGAGATAAACTTATTGGCTGTGTGCCTTGTGGCCACTGTACCAATTGCAAACATGTATTAAAGACTAAAGAATTTTCCAGTAGCAATTGCAGCATAGTATATGATATAAAATGTTTTGCGAATTGTAATAGTAACTGGATTATCTATATGGCATGCTGCAGTTGCCGCTGTTTTTATGTAGGACAGACATCAAGGCCATTTAAGCTACGTATCTCTGAGCACATAAGTGATATAAAGTGTAAAAAACCCAGTAATGCGCTCTATAAGCATACTTTAAAACACTCTACTGCTAGGTTTCACTTTTTTTTATTGATAAAATTTTAGGTGATCGTACAGTTAAATCTGGTTGGCACCAAAAATTAGATGTTAAGGAGAAAAAAATGGATAATTAAGTTGGGTGCTCTTTTTTATCCAGGACTTAATGAACATCTTTGATTGTGTTACTTATTCATGAGTTCACCAATCATGTTTATAGTTTTCTGCTTATAATTAACATTTTTGTATAAATGGACTTCTTTTTGCTTTTTGCTTTATCACACTGAAGAAGGCTTAAGTAATTTCTTGCTGAAACCGGTCTGTGAGTTTGAAGTCTGAAGAATGTTTGATCAATAATAAATGATTTTTTCACAGCTATCCAGTTGCTGGCTTTATCGTTTTTTCTGGGACTTTGTTCTGGCCGTGCAACTTTCTTCGTGCATGGGACTGTTTTTATGCATACTCCCACCATACCATGCAACCCTGTCCATCAAAGCTGCACATGTCATCTCTGTCATACGTGGTGTGATGACCGCATAGTAGATGTAGTATCAACTGGTTGGATCAGTAATGTGGCACTGATGTACCTCACGGTAGCAAAATGGCTGTCGGATACAGCTAGGAAACCTCTCCCGTACATGCTATAGTTTATAACCATCCCTGCGAATGACATCTGACTAGCCATTGTTCCATGTCTATCACATGTGCAACACAGGCGATCCGTGGCAGGATGTTGAACAACTGTACAGTGCCATGTAGATGTATATGGCAAAACACATGCATGTAAAGGTTTCCATGCGTATGTGTGCATTGTCACTGCTCAAGTCCATTAAGGCTGTGTATGTGTTGATATGTGACATATACACAGCATCAAGATCAACAGCGTTACCATGGACACATCCATGCATGTGCTGATAGGTAAGAACACCAGTGCAGGCAAACAGACATGCCCACATCAAGACAACATTCACATGGAGTATGAACAATGTAATGAGGTGACACACATATATGGTGATGATATCCACTGCACAACGGGTGTTATATGTGTGTGACACAAACATGTCAGTCATGTCAATGTCATGATGATCTGCAAAGATACCTGTGCAGATGTACTAGATTTACTAGAAATGTATGTGCAGCAGTATCTCTGTACATCTCTGATACTGTGACCTGTCACCATCATTATGTCTTACAGATAATGCCTCGTACATGCCTGCCAGCATACAGCCACCAGGAGGATGATGTCCTCATCCTGTACCTCCATGAGAACTATGAGGTGTTGTTCAGCCATGTGCCACAGCATGCCCAGAAGCGTGACGACACGTGGCAGGATCTTCGCAGGAGGGTGAATGATGTGAGTGGCCATAACTGCACCTACCAGCAGGTGCGCAGACACTGCACGGACTTGATACGACATGCAAAATAGTGTGCCACTGCAATCCCCAGGAAACAAGGTGGAACAGGTGGTGGGCCACCAACCCAGCCCCCACTCACACACACCAAGGAGCTACTGGCCAGTCTGGGGACACCCGCAGAACAGCATCCACAAACACTAGCTGCCATCATGGAGGTGGATGTCTCCCAACCAATGAGCCTGGAGTTGCCTGGTAAGTCAGTACTGCACATATGACTATTATATCCCATTTAGTTGCATGTGTCACTGTACATTATGTAATGTAACATCATATGCAAGGTATGTTGACAAACATGCTGCATACTACAGTATGCTACCCTGTGTATGCACACATGTGCATACTATATGCTTTTGTACAGGCGAATGTGTTAACATGCACAGTGCACCCTGTGGCTGTCATACAGTCATGGATAATGTTCAAACTGCTGTGTCACCCCTATACAGGTACCTCTGGCATGCTGCACAGACATCAGTCCATTGCAGGTGAGACTGTCATCAGTATCAGGCATGTTAAAGCATAGATCTATTCACCATGTGGCCAGTTAACACTTGTACACTTGATGTTTGGTCCAGTCACGATATACAGGTCGCATCACCCATCATTCACACTGGCTACCCATGTGCAATATATGCAAACGAAATGGTACACCGACATGAAACCACAGTATCTGTCATTGCTACATGTGTGGACATATGCACTATACATTGGAACAACACGTGTGGTACACAAACAGTACCACACAGTTAGCTGTGATATGGGCAGCCCACAGGAGTCACCATTGTGTTATATGCCCCTGCAATGGGTGCACACTTTGTGATGTGCCATCTGACATGTCCCAGGTTCTGGCTGCAATATTGTCACACTATCCCATAACTTATACCCCACATATCAAACATACAACCCATTGTCTGCATAGCCCTGTGGATGGTGACATATCTGACATCTATGGGTGTATTGTCATATGTGACAACACAGACATGTGAGATAGATGGCCATCACACACATTTGGCCAACACATGTGCACACATGGCCATGGGGGATGGCCAGAGATACGTAGCCACACAGTAGATGTGATGTGTATACACCCTGTTGCACATTGTCCACACATGGTCTAATTATAGCCTTAGTTGACTGATTATATAGCTGATGTAGTACAATGGACATCCTAAAAGCCTGTGCACAGCTAGTGGAGGTGTCACTGAAGTCTACCATATAAGATGTGTTGAACATCATGACTGTGTCATAGCATGACAGTAGTCACCTGTACATTTTCCAAAGACATTGGCACCACATCAGGCCACAGATACTGTACATTTTCCTTGCTGCTGTAGGACATCACCATTAGCTGTGCACCTCGTGTGTGTGGTACATCAATGTCATGTGGGACATGGTGAATTGATAAGTCTGCTATGTGTGGACATGGTTGCCAGGCAGCTAGGACTCTGTAGTAGTTGTGCAGGGGTGTCATCTGTAGGTCC
Source organism: Protopterus annectens (assembly GCF_019279795.1). NCBI lineage: Eukaryota > Metazoa > Chordata > Ceratodontiformes > Protopteridae > Protopterus > Protopterus annectens. The sequence goes on from NC_056741.1 coordinate 1,077,565,781, forward strand.
TCCAGTGACCTGTCACATGACACAGCATGGTTTGGTGTGTATACACCTCAGCATCGTGGGTCATAATCCACAGTTATGTCATGGGTATGCATGCAGTTATGGCTATGCAATGTGCACATATTATGCACTGTATATCAATATAGATGACTCATGATGCCATGCAATGGCACAGTGTGTGTACTTCATACTGTATAGCAATGTAGACGGCTCACATTACACTTCCATGCTCATGTGCTAAACATGCATTCTATCTGTAGGGCATACAGACAACATCGCACTGTGATGCCCATTACGACATTGTACATGTGTCAAGACACCATTGTGTCAGACATGTATGCATGTTAATGCACACGTCAGCAGATTACATGTCAAGGTCACATCAGCCATGTGTACTGTTATCCTGTTCTGGTCCGCATGGTGTATCACAGGGATGCATGCATACTACCATGATTGTGTGAACTGCATGGCTACTGATATGACACCTGCTTGCTGTAGTGTGCACCCCAGGGAGGTATGCTAACTAACATTATTAATGTCTGAGCTTCATGCCGTCTGCTGTATCACATGCATGCTGCATGCCGTCTGTCAAATCACATGCATGGTGTGTCTGTGTGTGTCTGTGTGTGTCTGTGTGTATACTAACTAACACTATTAATGTCTGAGCTGCATGCCGTCTGCTGTATCACATGCATGCTGCATGCCGTCTGTCAAATCACATGAATTGTGTGTCTGTGTGTGTCTGTGTGTATGCTAACTAACACTATTAATGTCTGAGCTGCATGCCGTCTGCTGTAGCACATGCATGCTGCATGTCGTCTGTCAAATCACATGCATGGTGTGTCTGTGTGTGTGTCTGTGTGTATGCTAACTAACACTATTAATGTCTGAGCTGCATGCCGTCTGCTGTATCACATGCATTCTGCATGCCGTCTGTCAAATTTTGCGTT
>NC_056741.1:1077567982-1077610482 GCF_019279795.1 Protopterus annectens
TGTCAGGTGTCAAACAGGTGTTGATCAGCACAATCAGCTGATGACATGGCCAGCCCGCACATGAACAGTACATTAATGCGAGCAAGCAGCATACACACATGTTTCATCCACATTCTACACCACCGGTGTATACCTGCAGGGACATTTCACGACACAGTCCAACCAAATGATGCGGGCTGCAGCAGGCAACATATACCAACATGTGCAGGAGGCTGGGGCAGTGCGGATGTGTATGCTGCCGAACAACCCTTACTGGGGTGACATAAGACTTTATAGACTTGGGGTGACTTACCAGGGTCTACATGGGCTGGGGATGTGGGAGCACTATGGGGTGGACAGAGACCTCCTACAGCAGCTTGTTGACCTGTGCCTAACACATCAAACAGGCCGAGGGGAATGCATCACAGTGGATACCATGGGATGTGTTGGCCTAGGTGTACTAGCCACAGGTACCTCAAACAGCACAACTGGGGGTATCATGGGTATCTCACAGGCATCTGCATCCAGAGTATTGCACCAGTTCACAGATGCCATGTCAACACATGCTAGTGAGCACGTACAGGTCCTCCACACACGTGATTAATGGACCAGCAATATGAATCTGTTTAACCACATGGATGAGTACCCTGGGGTACTGGGTACTATAGCCTGCACATGTAGCACCACCCGAAGAGCAGGGTAGGGCCTACAGTCAGTGGAGGGGCATACACTCCAACAGCTAGGCCCTATGCGATGGCCAGGGCATGAGATTGAATGTGTGTGCTGTCTGCCCTGGAAGTTGTGATGTGTCCAATTTATGGTGTCTGACACAGCTGTAGCACACCAATGCCTATGTGGACATCCCCTGCAGTCTCCTGGTGGAGGATGCTAGGTAAACACTGGTGTAGTGGCTTATAACACCCATCAGCAATGCACACACACCTGAACAGTCACAGCATACTGATGCAGATGCACAGGCAAGACATATACATGTGCATGTGTTTGGGATGCTCGATTTGCAGTTCTGGTATCCGGACACATCTGTTGGGGCTTTGCAGTATTCACAAGTTACGTGCATACATGTTGTTATGTTATTTGCTATGCTAAACAATGTTATCCTGCAGTAACAGTTGCAGCAGGAACAGCATGGGGCAGAGTCACACAGCCCAACACCACTGCCTTGGCCTGTACAGGCACAGTGTGACTTGGTGAAGGAAGTACCTGAGTAGGGCAAAGTCGGTGACAGCCCGTGCACAGTATGACCTGCCCCTGGCAAAGAGGCAACACAAGGCATATGCACTGACACAGCAGGTACCCACGGATTTCCCCTCTCTGACCAGCACACAGTACAATGGATGCCAAACATGACAGTACCTGTGCTCAGCCATGTATGGGAGGTGCACTGTGTGCATCCGACATAGGCAGCACTCCAGCACCGTCCTCCAGTCTGTAACACAACCAGGGTATGTCTATTGACCTAACAAGTGGCAGTTGTATTAGAATGTGTACTTACCCATTGTTCTGGTATGTATGTGAGCATACAAGTGACTGTGGTGGCCAAATGTTAGGGCAGCAGACAGTACACATCCATAGTGGCACCATGACCTCTGTAGCACATACAGGGGTCACAATGGTAGGCTGTAGTACACAGGGTGTCCTAACCCACTGCAGATTATGGGCTGACCATCATGTGTGTCTGTACAGCCCACACACGTTCCATGCAGCTGGACAGATATGGACCAATACAGACAAATGATATACGATGGCCTATGGATATGCCCAATGACTGACCCCAACCCCCTATGATACACACAGATGACAGCAGGCCAGGCTGTTTGATATAGGATGTGTAATAGGACGTCCAACACCACTGTGCTGGTAATTAATGCTGGGAACTGACATACCCTGGTATCCCTCCAACCAGCAATTTAGGTAGGTCCACACACTGACATGAGTACCCGCCAGACCAGTACAGTAGCGGCAGATGTGTACAACTGTTGGCTGTGCCCCTGTCACACCTACATATGTGCGAGTCATGTGCACCACCCACGGTGCTGTGTAGGACTGTGGTTGCATGTCCCCCTATGCTATACAGACATGTAGCAATTGTCAATGCCACATGACCATTAGCTACCCTGCAGACACAGCATGTCACCTGTTTGTGTAGAACGGAGGGGTCAGCAACACAGTACTAACTATCTGGACATGTGACACATGCAATACAGTTGACCATACTTTGTATGTTCACACACACGATGGTATTGTCAGTCTACAACATGCATAACAGTCATACTGGGCATGCTCACACACTGAAACACAGTACAGCCAGACATGCACTCACCAGTGGTCTGGACACATCTGCCAGTACATTGCTATACTGTTGGATGTCTGCACTGTATGGTGTTTGTGGTCTATTGTCTGTACATATGCCATGGTCTATTGTTAATTCACATGAGCTATGTGTGCAGGGTACTTCTACCATCATGTGTATAGGGTGGTACTTTGTTTGCGGACAGGCCAACGCCTTTGGATACAAACCGGGTAAGGCACAATCCAGCAGGTGGGAGCTGTTGTGCATGGGTTTGCACAGTGCTAAGCACTGCTGACCTCTGGTCACAGCACCTTATACACGTTTACACTCCACATTTCTTTGACAGGGCACTACCGGCATACTGGTAGACAAACATGCTTACAGCCGCTTGCTCTCCGACATTTCCGCTTACATTTGTCACTCACGCTGGGTGTGTGTGATCCCTTGTGATGTGTATTACATTGGACTACATGACTACAGTATTGGGTATGTGTAACCATTTTGCGATGGCAGCCGTTCGACTGTACGGACTTGGCAGCCTGTCCAGTGATGTACTCATATTATATGTGTGTTCCTCATATGATCTGCTCCCATCTGCCTGATACATGGGAACCGATACTCTGCAATGCTGACATGTGACTTGAGTTTGTTAACGCAGCTGTCTGCCGAGTCATGCTACTGCATACCAACTGCACGTTGACCATCTTTCAGATTGCACGACAGGAGACTATAGGAGTGACACCTTTCCCACTTTGCATGGGACAGTCCCTCATCACACATCACATGTGATAATATCAGAACTCTCCACCAATTGAGGACACATTTCTGCAGACTCCGGGACAGGTCATGAAAAACAGGGACACTTTTACAAAAGTAGTGCTATTAACTTGACACATTGATAGAATCAGAGCATATGACATAATACACATATTCTGACGTAACAGTTGTTTATAACTCTTACTTATTGGCATTAGTCAGTAAGTGTAATTCACCACCTTTCCTTCAACAGCCACTACATTTAGGAGGGATTAAGAAAGACACAGTTAGACTTTCAGTCAAACTCAGGGATGTACCTGACATTCAGGGACAGTTGAGTGGTATGGACAATACTCTAGCCATTGCAACTGTCCTGATTAGGGGACCTTCTCATTTTGTAGGTGTCTGTACTGGTTGCTTGTTGCAGGTCTTGTATACCTGACACATCGATATGTCATATGTAGTAGCATAAGCAACCATACTACTGCTAGACTACGCTTTGATTTGCTCCGATATGTATATTTCTGTTATTCATGTAGCATTATAATTGATAATACTGTTTCCTATTACATGTAGCTGTTACTGATACAACAAATTGATGTCTGACACCACTACACACACTATATAGCCTCCATTCCTGAACTCACAGGCCCAGACCTCTCAACCAATTGGGGACAAATTTCAACAGAATCAGGGACAAGTCAAGAAAAAATCAGGGACAATCAGGGACACTTTTAAAATATTAGTGCTATTAACTTGAAACATTGACAGAATCAGAGCATATGAATTAATACACATTTTCTGAAGTAAAAGAAGTTTATAACTCTTAATTATTGTCATTATTCATTAAGTGTAATTCACCACCTTTCCTCCAAAAGTCACTAGTTTTAGGAGGGATTAAGAGGGACAGAGTTAACATTTGAGTCAAAATCAGGGACGTCCCTGAAAATCAGGGACAGTTGAGAGGTATGCGTGACAGGCCATGGGCCATAACTGTCATTTTGCAAGACACAACTGCCCAGACAGGTGTGTCCCTCGCAGGCGTATGGGTTTTAACCTCTTCTATTATGCTATCATCTACCTGAGGTGGTCAGCAACTTATCCACTTTCTGTCAGTAGCAGAACTCACATACCAATGGGTGTGAATGAACACTGTATCAGGAACAATGCATAACACCTTGTGGGACACATTTAGGCAATTGGTTCTATTAACCAGACACATTCACAGTCACAGAACATATGTATTCATTCACGGTTGTCGAGGTACATGCCGCTTATGACTCATACATGTTGTCATCTGTCATTACCTGTATGCCGCCACCTGTTCACCTAATATCAGTAGTTCTGGCAGTGTTTAGTTGGACTTTGTTACATTCTGATACATAACTATGGACGTCCATGCTAATCAGGTACACAGCACTGTGTAGGTCTCTATGTATTCCCCGATGGTTTACAAACTATCCAGTAGATGTGCTCTTCAGGTTTGTGAGGTGTAGGCGTATGCTATGCCCACATAGGAATATTAATGACTTCCACTGGGCGGGACTACTACATCTCTGTCAACCAGCACCTGCACACTTAAGCCCATTAATGCATACCCATGGTCCACCTACCTGGCACCCCTCTACAGCAGTCATGACAAATACTTACTGTGAGTGCAGCTGGGGTATGAGCACACCCCTACACATTGCCCACTCTACCCATCTCGGGACACATGTCATATGTTTTGTCAACCCATGTATTATCACACTTGCACAACATACTGTTCCACGTACACCTACATCCTGCTCATAATAATGTCAGCAGATTCTTTCATACCCTGAATTTTTGGGGTCCCGCAAGGGACACCGTTATCCATGTTTAAAGTGTAGACCTTGCAGAACTCTCCCACTGGTCCTTTCCTACCGGTGTTTTGGACAGCGGCAGTGTATTGCTCTGTATTGCCTGTCTATATGTCTGTCCGGCCTAACTGGGCGATGTGGGGGGTACAACGTTTCTTTATTGGACCTCCCAGTCACAAATGCCTGGGCTGTAAATATGTTACCCTATTTATGTGAATGTGTATATCTACACTGGCATATAGTTTGTTTTGTGTGTATGTGTATATATCACTTCCTGTTGTGTATATATATCTATCTATATATGGATATATATGTGTATGTGTATGTAAATTAATATAGCTATGTGTATATATACGTTTTTATCTATATATACATCTGTGTGTCCATTAACCTATACATTTCCTGGACATGGACACTTACACATGTGTATTGGTTTTATCCCTGCTTCAACAGCATACTATTGCCTTAGTCATTCTGACACTGACACTTCACTCCAGTGAACTTGTGCTCAGTATATTGCACGTTATGCAACACTCAGATGTCGCTCGTTTTTCATGTCTGGGGTGCCGCTGCTAACTGGGTTGTGATAGTATCATTCGACATATTCCTCGTATGCGCAGCCTATTTTTCCTGCTACTGTGTTTGTTTCTGTACACATTCATATTATTACTGTTGATAGGATGTGTGTTTGTGTTACTGTGACTGTACATCGACAAATTGTTGTCTTCATTTAGTTGTGTCTTTCTGCTTTTCCCGGTTTGGGGTTGTCACAGCAGAACTCCGTTCCGCTCATGGGTGGCATATAGGTTTTACGTGCCAGGCTGCCAGACCTGACGCACAACGTCTGACAATGATACACCCATTCACGCATGTCTCCACGCAAACGACGCTCTATCTGGGAATTGCACCTACGTACTAGCTGACCTCCATGGGCCGCTCCATTGCACCCGGCACAACATACCCTATCACTCCTGTGTCCATACTCACATATCCATAGTTTCTCCTGCACACCCATGTTGAGTTTCCCTGCATAACAGCCATGACACACCTTTACACATTGCCCTCTCATGAGCGTTGGGGCCCTACACACATTTTGTACCACCTCGTGTATTCACAGGTTCACCATCCATTCATATTTGCACATACGTGCCTTTCCTGGTGTTATGGAGTATGAACGATTTGCGGGTTACAAGTGTAGGTGGCCGCAACATGTCCTACATTCCTTCTGTTTACAATGTTGACGTAGCACTTAAACGATGTTATGGCCACTGGTATAGCCCTGCCTTTGGTGTGGAGAGTGGTGCTCTACTCACACTTGTACAGCTTTATGTGACATACGCTGCAAGCACTTCATAATTCCTAACTTGCTCTGGATTCCCTTCACAACCCTTAGGTTTGCTTTCGTCTGTCAGCGTTCCTAACATATATATATATATATATATATATATATATATATATATATATATGTGTGTGTGTGTGTGTGTGTGTATATATATATATATATATATATATATATGTGTGTGTGTGTGTGTGTGTGTATATATATATATATATATATGTGTGTGTATATATTGATACATATGTAGATATATAATTGCATATTTCTGTTATGTCTGTGGATATTTATCTATACACACATCTATCTAACTATATATATATATACATATATATATATATATATATATATATAAATGAAAGTCACAGCTGTAGAAGACAACATACATTTGCTATGTAGACCCAAAAAAAGAAAAACTGCCAGCACCAAGGAAGATCCAAAATAGGTTTATTGAAGACTGAAACTAGACCGGTTTCAGCAGCAAGGCTTTCATCAGTAGTGCAGTGAGCAAAAGCAATTCAGCATCATCTTATATAATATTAATTAGTAGATTTATGTGACATCACTTCCTGAGAATTCAATAGAATGAAAATTAAGGCATAAATTAATAAGTATTGGTTATACAAATGCTTTATCATAGCTGTATGTAACATATCTCAAATGTAAGAGAAAATATAAAAAATATAGTTAACTGGTATACCCATAATTATAAACAACAAAAATACAAAAAGATATATACAGACCTAAACCACAAATCTGTACATTAGATGTCTGTTATTGGATACCATCCACAAAAACCTGTGAGCTGGGATGCAAAATTGTTAGTTATATAACTTAATAAAGTAATAAACATACACAATGCGAATGAACTTAGGTTATAATTTGTCATTTAATCCAGGGGGAAACAACCCCCCAAGTTTAATGATCCACCTCTTTTCTTTGGCATTTAAAATGTCATGCCAACCTGTTTTAAAAGATCGATTACCAATAATGTGATCAATGATAGTAAATGTAAATTTGGCCGTGGGATGTTTAATAGAATGTCTATATAATGCATTGGTTAATCTCTTGTTTCTGATGTCTCCTAGATGTTCAGAAATCCTAACACGAAACTGTCTGGATGTTTGGCCAATGTAAAATGCTTGACATGTACATGTGGCAAGATATATGATCCAATCTGAACTGCAATTCCCAAAGAATTGTATATTATGTATTTGTCCAGTATTCCTACTTGTGAAACTAGTAGTTTTAAAAATGTATTTGCAAAAGCTGCAATGTCCACATGGGTAAATACCTATAAGTTTATCCCCAGTGAGTGTTCTTTGACTGAGAGTGTCATCAATAGCCCTTGTTTTTTTATAATGTGAAAAAAGTGATCCTAATGTTTTGCCTTTCCTGTAAGAAAAATAACATCGTTCACCAAGATAATCTCCCAACAGGGGATGTGAATTGAATATATTCCAATGAGTATTGATTATATTCACTAGATTGGCACTATTCCTGCCAAAGGTGGTAATAAATCTACATACATCTGATTCCTTATTATCAGATCTGGTGTTGTATTGGAGAAGAGACTCCCTGGATTTATCATGACTTAGTTGGACTGCTGACTCAATGGTACGTGTTGAATAACCTCTGGATAAAAATCTCTTAGTCAAGTCTGTATGGTGATTTCTAAGGTCATCCACTGAGGAACAAATCCTTTTCATCCTCAAAAATTGAGATTTGGGTATGTTTCTGATGATATGTTTAGGATGAAAGCTGTCAGCATGCAAAAGAGTATTGTACTGTGGAAATTTCCTGTGGACAGATGTTCTGAGAGTATTATCTCCCTGTCGTGTTAAATGAACGTCCAAATAGCTAATTTCACTCTGACTGTATTCCACAGTAAATTCAATACCCCAGATATTCCCATTCAGGTGTTGAATAAATTCATGGAGGTATTCTTCACCTCCTTTCCATACAAGCCAGCAGTCGTCCAGGTATCTTCTCCATATATCTATCTCCGGTATGTAGATGTTGTGCATAGGATCATATATAATCATGTCCTCAATGTAACCCATAAATAAATCAGCATAAATGGGTGCAAAGGATGCACCCATAGCCGTCCCTTGTAGTTGCCAATAGCAGTTTTGTTGAAAATAGAAGACATTTTTCGTAAGTACGTGTTCCACCATGCACAATAATAGGGTATTCATCCCTGGGGGGTATAAATTAGTTTTATTTAGCCAATAATCCAAGGCTTGGAGACCCGCCCAATGAGGGATGCTGGTATAAAGTGATGAAACATCAAGAGTACACATAAGCCATTCTGGGTCCAATTGTGACTCGGAGACAATCTGCAAAAATTCGGTCGTATCCTTGATTCTTGCTCTTACACATGTTAATAATGGTTTCAATTTTTCAGTTAGAAATACAGATAAGGGTTCCGTAAGTGACCCAATACCGGATACAATGGGTCTACCTGGTGGCTGGTGAATGGACTTATGGATCTTAGGAAGTAGATAGAGTTGTTGTTTCGCAGGATCTTTGACAATTAAATGAGTTCTAGTTTTATCAGAGATAATTCCAGAATCAACCGCTTGTTCAAGGAATCCATTAATCTCAGAAGCAAAACTAGGTGTGGGATCAATCTCCATTTTCATGTAGTGATGATGGTTGGATAATTGTCTAAGGCCCTCATTCACATAATACTCTGTGTCCATAACCACCACCGCTCCCCCTTTATCAGCGGAAATAATAACAATATCTGTATTGTTTCTGAGTTGTGTAAGTGCAATTTGTTCCTTCCTAGACATATTGTGCCTCATAGTATTCGCAGAACCCAAATTGAAGTGTATATCCTTGATGACTGCCTGCTGGAAAACCGCTACATGTTTATCCATAGGGGGGTTAAATGTAGATTTGTGGAATCTGAAATCAGATGATCTTTGAGAATTATCAATTTGATCCTGTTGTTTAAAAAAGAGTTTAAGGTTCATTTTTCTGCAAAAGTCTATTGTGTCAGAAACAAGGATACTTTCGTCAATAAAAAAAACAGGTATAAAACCAAGGCCTTTATTCAATAGGGAATATTGATCATCAGTCAAGACATGTTTAGAAATGTTTAAAACATTGTTACATAGATTATTCACTTCACTATCGACATAAACAGCTCTTCTAAGTTTGTTACCCCTGTGCTTCCTACACTTGCCGTGCACCTGCCTAACTTGCTAGCTTTTCAACACTACATACATTTGCTATGCTAATAACTGCGTACACCTGCGCAGGCCCACTTGCATCTACTTATTCTGAGTTACATATGTTTACAGGCACGTCTTTAGGATTACTTGTGCCTTATTCCTTATGACAGTACCACTTTGATGGAATGGAGCCATGCAAACGCGGTCACCTTTACATGTATAAATGTTGGCTTTACAGCACAGAGGCATTCATTACACAATTAATATGTGCTATAGTCGTACTTGAACCGGGAATGCCTTTATGTTGGGCGGATGCTGTAACCACTACACTGTTGGTGTTCTGGCTCATTTATATGTATACTCATGGTTCGTAGCTACTCTGACATACCCCTCACCACTTCCCTTACACAGCAGGCATCCATTCTCCTGCTGGGAAAACCGCAGTACTACAATTAGGACATTCCCTGTTTCCTACTGCTCTGGACCTGTGCAGCAAGTCTGCTCACTCCAAGGATATTCATAACTCCTACATTTATAGTCCTTGCACATACGCGTGTTTGATTGTCAGGGTGTTCAAGTGCTTGTCCGGGTTTAGGCTCGGCCGACTGGTGACTAGCACTGCCCTGGCACTGTTCAAAGATCAGATGTAGCACATGGACAGAGTTAGTCCAGAGTTTAACATTCTACCTGTGTTTACAGACATAGGTGTTTGGGCACCTCTGACCACATTATTGGGTTGGTGCTACATAATGCAGGTTGCAGGGTGGTTTCGCTTCCCATTTGACTATTTCATTCATTTATACATACAATGAATATTATTCTGGACATCTGTTATGAATTCACTACAGGTATGCAATAGTTCTGTCAACAGATCGGACAGTTGGTTGGTGTACTTCTGTGTACGGACCTCTCTGATACTCTGGGACTCATGTCTACAGTGACAGGGACAAGGCTATGACAACTCAGGGACAATTACGGACACTTCTACCATATTAGTACTATTAACTTGGAATGTGTTGACAGATTCGTAATACTACTCATTTTCTGCAGTTAAATGCATCTATTACTCTTCATTGTTGTAAGTAGTCATTCTCATTCAACACCTTTCCCCCAAAGGTCACTGGCTTTGTGAGTTTTTATGGGTCTGGCCAGTTATTGTGCGAATGCTCTGACCATTGGTATCGTTGACATTGTCATATGTACAGGTTGTGCTGTATTCTGGTGACTAGGGTTGGCACCTTTTCAAATGGCCAAGATGGGACATTTTCGGAACACACATCAGATTTTACAAACCGACACATACCCACGGTCAGTACAACAGATAGAATTTTACTTATTTGCCTACATAAAAGCCTATTGTTGTAGCGGTTTGGTTGCTTATTCTGTTTCTTGTAAATTTAGTTATTGTAGATACTGCAATAATTATTTTCTGCTACTATTACATAACATACGTGACATAATTATGTCCTACAATCCCAGGACATTTGCCATTTGAAATGTCTTTTGTCAGGACACAACTGTCCAATGATGGACTGACCCTCACAAAGCGAGACAGATGATAACCCTACTGCGGACACCAGATTGTTTGGGCCAACACATAGCCACGGTCAGTGCAGGTTTAGAACATTCATTTGTTTCCTAGCTGTGAGCCTTATACCTTTGGCATTTTTGTTGTTTGCCTGTTTCTTGTATGAATTACGTTTATTCTATCCTGACGTGACCGCTTTAGGCAACTGTTACATGCAGTATGGTACGTAGCATTTTCCTACGGTCACAAGACATTTGGCATTGTACCATTTTTGGTCAGGTCACACCTACACACACATTAATTGTCTCTCACATAGTGGATCAGGGGTATCCTGTTTATGTCAGTGCCTTCATCACCCTTATACCATGTGCCACTATGCGAATGTGTGCAATATATTCTCTCGCTTATTCGTGTCGGGACACATACGTCACGGGCAGGTGTTTGATCCTGGGTAGTGGGTTATGCATGACCATTTAGGTCTGGACAGTGTCGTGCATGACTAGTGCACATTCCAACTTGTGTCCAGATATCTACAGGACTGGACTTCATGTCTTCCATTCTAATGTTTACACAGGTTACTTATCCCATGAGGGATATCCCAAAAATTGAACAAGACCAAAACAAGACAAATACCGAACATTCTTCTGGCATTATGAAAATGTGCTGGGGGTTTTACATGCAAGGGATACATTGTGTGCAATCCTGCAACTGCCTAGGGTGACACTACCTACAACATATGTGTAGTGGTCACTATGTGTAGATGTGGCTGCACCAAACCAGTAGGCCAAGTATGACTTGATTTGGTGGACGTTCAGGTAAGGGAGCGGGTTGTGTGATGTGGAGGGGATGCTGGGTAGTCCATTATCCTTCCAGGTGTGTTGCATTTGTTATGGCCAGTTCCATCAGGACCAATCTGTGGGTATGTGCCGGTGACATGTCTATACATTTGTATCGCATATTTCAATATTCATATGTTTGTGGGATTGTGTTCTACAGTATGACCTGTCTGGTTGTATTGCAGCTGTTTATACATGTTTTTGTGTTTCTTTCAGCTTCACCTGCTGTTCCCTCATACACCTCCTGTTCACCTATTCCGCATACGACACAGTATCACCTTGGAGGATTGTACCATTACGCATCCCCCCACACACACATATTCCTCACACCCTATACATCACTGCTTTGGTTGTTGACCCATGACATGGCCAGAGTAACACATTGAATACCCTACATATGTCAGGTACCTGTATGGTCATGTGGACTACCCTGCCATGTTTGCTTTCCACATGCTATACCTCACGCACATAGGTACACACCCATACTTAACTTTCATTACATGGTTGGTATACCCGGGTACTACCCGTTCAACTGTGACACATCCTGACAAGTTTGGCTTGTACCACTGATTTGCGGATTTTGGCTGACTGTTCTAATCATTGGTAGGATGCCACCTTTTCCTATGTCCAGGATGGGATATATTCCATACACATATCCAACTGTACTGGACAGCATGTCCCCACAGTCGACAGTACGGATAATACTGTTCCTTTCAGCCTACATGTTTCCTTATTGTTGTAGCTGTTTATATGCTCCTTCTGTTTCGTTTACATGCTTATTCTATTTCCTGTCACATTTGGTATGTGAAATACAGACATACCTTTTGTATATGACTATTACATGCCTTGTGGGATATGATTCGGACATACAGTTGCTAGATATGTACATTTATTGTGTATTTTGTTATGGACACACCTGCCCAGCTGTGTACCCTCCCTCACATTATGGGTCAGCTGGTGACCCTAACCATTGGGCTGGACGTACCTACTGGTGGCTCGCTAACATATGATGCGTTTCACTTCCACTTGGTATAGCTATCTACACTGCGTTGGACTATGGACACATGGTTTTCCATGTCATTTGTTCACGGGATAGGGACCCGTTATTCCCTACTGTGCATTTGTGTTTGCTTCTTCATTTTGTGTTCGCAGGAACTTTCTTGCATGCTTTGCATACGTTTCAGTATCCATGGACACTGACAGATGTGATTACTATCTTGCAACTTGTTATATGCAAGCATTTTAGGTTGCACGTCAACAGCTGGCATTTCCACGCCTCCGTGCGGCACTTTGACACTCCCTATGCACTTGCGCTCCTTTCCTGTGCACGTGGCTGTGGCGGCAGCGCACCTTCATTAATATGCATTTGGCGCTACTGCTCCATTTTCACGCCGCACTGTCAGCACAAGCCTACCGCCGGCCTTGCGCTGAGCTTCATGAATCCCGGGGATAATGTGATGACAAAGACTGAAAATCAGGGACATTTTTTAACTAATGCTAAAATTTGTTTAAAAAGTTAACAGAACAACAGATTTTGCATCAACATGCTTTTTCTGCACAATAGGAAGTATAAAAATCTAATGTCTGGGATTACTGACAGCAAACCTCAATGATTTACTAGAAAAACATGTTATGAGGGGCAGCCAGAATGTAGGAAAGCTATGAGGCAAAAATCAGGAACACTCTGTAATTTTTGAAATATCAAGGACAGTTAGGTTGCATCATTCAATTTGCTTTCTCAAGAATTCTGCATAAAGTCAAAATCAATGAAATGATGGAAACTAAGGCCCAAAATTAGGGACATATTTTAAAAGTAATGGTCAAGAGAAAACCAGTGAGAGTGTAACTACCTGGCAGAAACAGACAAATTAGAATAATGATCCCACAAATAAAGTTCCATCCCATGATTTTGTCTCTGTGTGTGTGTGTGTGTGTGTGTGTGTGTGTGTGTGTGTGTGTGTGTGTGTGTGTGTGTGTGTGTGTGTGTGTATGTGCATGTGTGTGCGGCTGTAAAACAGAGAAACAAATTTGCAAACAGCCAATGGTTTCTGCTTCCCTAGAGGTTACTGACTGTACCATTTAATTTCAAATTGGATGATTCCCATCATATTCTTGTGCCTAGATGGCTGCCTCTTCTCTTTCTACATTTTGCCATTTCTTTCTGTTTCTTCCTCTGACTTGTAGCACTTGGCCTGGGGGTCTTGGCTCAGCACTATTGCAGTCACTCTATTGTCTCTGTGGTTTTCCTCTCAGTCTGGTACTATGCTGGATCGTCAGATGTAGTGTACCACTGCATTATAAGTCCTCATGTTGCACATGTAATCTTCCCGCCATCTGTAGTGTGCAGCTGCATTATAAGTACTCATGCAGCACATGTACTTTTCCTGCTGTCTGTAGTACTCATATTGCACATGTACTCTTCCTGCTGCTGCATAGTACACTGTCATATTTAATGCTTTGTTTGCTATTTTCTTTAAAAGGTTTGTTTCCTGTGGCATTGTGACTCTCATGTTATCACATTCATTGTCCCATGTCGCTAACACTGTGGGACCTGCTGGTGCTATGTGATGATGTTACTGAGCTCAGCAGTGATCATAAGCAAAAGTCATAAAGAAATCAGTCATTAAAAGGGCCACTCAGGGTGTTGAGGTAACCCCTTATTTTGAGCCCAAATAATTTAAAGTATTTCCCAGTAAACTGAGTACAGTAGAGAGGTATGTGTGGGATGTATCATGCAATGGCACTGGATACTCAGCCAGCCTACAAAGCTTCAGGCTTCATCCTCCATTATATTATGCCTTACATCTGCCCTAGATGAATGGCTTTTCTAAAACTCAGAACTTTTTATCTCATTAATACACTTATGCAGAGTCTCATCAGCTTTGCATTTGGCAGAACCATTGAATCTTTGAATCTGTGCATTTAGTTTAGCTCTTGGTCTTCAGGCAGATAAAAGGAAGCCCACAGGGGACCCTTCCTTTTCCTCTAGAGATTTTTCTAAAACTTTGCTTGTGTCTGTCAGAAATGACAAGGGGATTTGGGATACCAAATTCTATACAGACTCACACTGTAGTTGTACTTTTGTTTGAGAGCTGAACATGACTTTAGGTAATTTTGTATTTTCCAGTCTTTTACTCCAAAAATTGATTAGAGCAATCTTAAATTCCTTCATGCTTTTCTGGAAAACAGACATCTCCAAGACTTAGGATGAATGGCAACATTGTTGTCTTCACCTGCAGCAGACCTTCCAACTCAGTTAAGAAAAAATAAAAATCTGATGAGAAAGGTGAGTGATGATACTCATATGTCCACCTCTTTCATATCTCTGGAAAAAAGACATCTTTGAGACTCAGCAAAGTCTGCTAAACAACAATTCAGAAAGAAATGTCATGGTAAAGAAAACAAGAAAGCTGATGGGTCTCAAGGGTCCTCCTTACAAAAGAAAAACTTATGACTATTCTTGCTTACTTGAAGGAGGCAAGAAAGCCTGCTACTAGAAAATCTCATTTATCCAAACGGAATGGATTTTCTCTTTGGCTGAAAATAGAGGACATAACTCATGTTAATTGGTGGCATAGTCTAGTTCCCAGCACCTGTGTGAACTGCACTTCAAAAAATACATCTTTCAGCTGTCTCAACATGTCTTCCTCTGAATCCTCACTTTCATCATCTCAAGTTATACAATTTCTAAATAGGGTTTTAAAAAGAAAAACGCTGGCCCTTTCTTGGGATTTGAATTTTGCTTTATGAAAAAATATATCTCTGACATGCTTTGAACCTATAGCCTCTCATCTCTAAAGTTTCTAACATAGAATACTATCCTGCTGGTAACCTTAACCTCTGCTAGATGGAATTCTGAATTACAGGCCACTTCCATTATGAATGGATAAATCCCAACCAGCAGAGGATTGGAATCTGCAAGCAGAGATGCAAACCCCCTGCACCTCCCCCTGGATGTGGGGGTAAGTCCCCTATATGCACCAAAGATATACACACACACACACACACACACACACACACACACACACACACACACACACACACACACACACACACACACACACACACACACACACACACACACACCAACTCCATGGTTGCATTAACTTGAAGAAGGGTGATATTACCCCTGAAAGGGGCATGACTGCCTACACAACTCAGTGACAGAAATTTCCTGTGGGGAATTCTGATCCTCAGCAGGTTGTACTTCAGGTGAATGACACTAAGGAGCTCAGTCTTTATCCACCCATAGGTTACCCATGCAGCCCGTTATGTCTACTCAGCATTTTCTGGTCTTTCAGCTGTGCTTGATTCAGAACCAAAGCTGTTTCTGAATTTACTCTTAATCAATCTATACAGCTTTGTGTTTTTGATCCTGACCATCGAAACAAAGGTGAAAGGATTCTTTATTGCCTGAATGTGCACAGACAAGTTAGATTTTATCTGGAAAAAACTAAACATTTCAGGAAATATAATCAACTTTTTGTGTATTATGAAGGTAAGAAAAAGGGACATAAAGTATCTAAACAAACTATCTCTAGCAGAATTTCAAATTCCATTCCTTTCAGTTCTGCTATTTCAGTCATGACAAAAACCTCACAATGTCAAGGCTCATTCTACCAGCTGAATTGCCACATCTAGAGATTTCTGGATAGGTTGGACTCTGAATCTATATCAGAAGTGGTAATCTGGTCCTCAGTTCATACCTTTACCAAACATTACAAGCGGCAGCAGTGGTGCAGCGGTTAGCGCTGCCGCCTCCCAGCAAGAGGTTCTCCAGTTCAATTCTTGGCTGGGGTGCCTTCTGTGTGTAGTCTGCATGTCCTCCTTATGGTCATGTGGGTTTCCTCCTGGTGCTCTGGTTTCCTCCCACATCCCAAAGACATGCTGTAGGTGGATTGGACACTCTAAATTTGCCCTAGGTGTGAGTGTGTGCCTTCTGTGGAAGGTTGGGTACTGGGCTGGCAACTCGACACTGTAAAACTCCACTGCCAATCATGAGCAGACAGGTGATCTACTGTGGCAACCCCTAACCGGGAAAAAGACAGAAGAAGAAGACAAGCAAAATCCAAATCAGGCTTTGTTAGGGTTGTTGTCCAGCGAATCCTGGAAAGTGGTTTGTTTCCATCCACTTGATATGAAATAGCTATTGCAAAAATGATCTAATAACGACATAGTACAATTTTGTGGTTTACTTACCATAATAGTTGATATTTGAATAGGTCACTATCGCAGTCCTTGCTCCCCTCCACCCTTCCTTTTTCCCCTTTCCTGTCCTGGCCAGCGTGGGTTATCCTTCTACATGTTGCTCTTCTGACATGACCTTACTTGATGCTTTAGGCTTTAGTTTCCCTGTTCTTGGCAAGAACATTCTGATTTTTAGTATGTCTGTACATATTTTTTATAATAGTACATCATCTCATGCTAAGAGCAGATCTAGTGTCCAAGGAAGCAGTTTGAAGCTTTGTTGACTGGCCAGGCATATGGTATCCTTTGCAGAATACATCCTATACGTAATTAGTATTACACAGTGATACATTTTAACATTTACTGTTATGGTCCATAAACTTCATAAATGTACTATTGCTATAATATCACCTTGCACTGTATAATTTCTAAAATACAGTCACATCTCATTTTGTGAACACAAACAGTAATAGCTACTCTACAAAACTTTGCACCAATCACTAGTAAGCTATATAAAATAAATATGAAAAATATGCAGATGTGCAATATTTAGCTCTGTAACTTATTTAGTCTTGGCTTCTCTGGCTTTGATCTCATTCCAATGTTACTATTTTTTGTTGATGATCCACACCACTATCATCTATGTGTCTTTAATGAATTTAGTTCACACCACTGTCCCATTTGGCTCTTAACTGCCTGAAGATGCTTGAACTGAAATCATTAAGAAAGACAGAAAACGGTTCCACACATCTTTTAACATATGTAAAATACATTTTTGCAGCCTCCCACATACCCCCACACAGAAAGATTTATCTCAGACATATTTGTTATCAACTACAAGGTTATTGCAGCTTTTGTCATGACCATTGCCTAAAGAACTTGGCTCTGTGTATTATTACATATCTGGCCACTTAAACTTAATATAATTTTATTTCTGGGTCCATTTCCTTTTAAGTTGCTCCCTTGCTATAATTTCCTTAATAATTTGAATAGGTTCTGTTTATTGCTGCAATAGGATAATCTACAATAGGTTCATAGGTTCATAGGTCAGTCCTAGGCTATTGTCCCTAGGGCCTATACAAGCCTAGCCATAACGATTCCCTGGCTATTTCTATCCAACCAGTTCATTTGTTCATGTAGACTATTGCATTTGTTACGATGAACTATTAACCAAGGAAAAAAAATTCTTACATACTACAGCTTCATACCCCACTAAAATGAGACACCATCTTTAAATGTTTCATTAATTTTTAATTGGCAAGCAGTCGTTTAATCACTTGTTTACATGTGTATTAGTCACCTCTCCATCTTCGTTATTTGGTATGTTTTTAGCGTTACATTGCTCACATTCTGTAGCCAATAGTATATCCTCTTCATGTGGTATATAACCCAGAAATGTGAGTTAATTAATGATGGTTAGAGATTTGTTTTGTACACTGAGTGATTTTTAACTTAATTTTCCAACCCGCTATCCAGAAGATGTATATCCAGTTTTCTACTACAGTCCCTATAATATACAACAGCTCAGCATAGTAGGTTTAACATACCCTTCAGTAATCTTTGTATCATGTCAACATGTTTTATATCTAAAGTAAGCAGTACTAGAAGACCATGCATTATTTTCATTCACATGCTTGACGTAGAAGTTTGTATTCCTTCATTCTTTTTAGCAGAGACAGGTAAATCCTATGGCTTATTTATTATATGCATCGTTCTGCTTAATCGTAAAATTCATATAACTCACTCATCATTTGCTAGTGATACATTCTTAACTGTTCTTATTTTTCTCTTGAGTTTTATTCTAATTTTCACCCACAAGTCAGGCTATATATTTAGGATTCTCTTAAGGAAACTTGTCAAATTACCCTGTATTAGCTAAGAAGCAACATTAAAGGAGAGTGTATGGTCCTGTGTGATGTTTGTGTTTATCTGGACACTATCCACTGACCTTTTCTCCCATCCTATCATTTAGTTATATGACTTGAGTTATCTCATACTGTTGATTTTCAGAATTGGTAAAGCTTATGGCAGAGCCAGTCTCTGAGGTGGTAGTCTCACAAATGACCCTATTAAGTTTATAGTAGTTGTAATGGTACAGGACTCATTTATTGCTTACATTTCAACTTTCATTATATGACACCAAAGCAAGACCTTCAAAGTATATATATATATTCATATAATCTCCATAAAAAGTTTGATATACATCAAGTCAGTAGTGCTTTGCAGTGCTGAGACATCTGCTCTTCACTTCCTTTAGGTTTACTCTGCAGTAGACTTATGCAACTAATTATTTTTGTAACCCTCTACAATGCTCCCATTTGCACAGACATAGGCTGGTATTCTAGCACTGAGGATATTTGCAACCCCATTCTTTCCCCATGTGGGGAGGAATGATATGCAATCTACATCACTAAGGATCCTCACCATCCCTTGTTGCTTATGCCAATGTACATTTCTGCACTTCCCCTCTGAAGGTTGCCATGGCTAAGTAAGCTTAATGCCTATGCACAGACTTTGCGTCCACATCACCACTCCTCCTCCAAGTGATCATGGCAACGAGTGTCTGGTTCCACCTTCATCTCCCGCCAGAATGCACAAGACCTTCCTCCTCTGTTGGCTCCATCACAAATGTAAGTTTGGTTTCTTCAGTCATAGGCAGGTATTTTTCACTGTATGTCAATTAGTCAGACCTTTCAACCACTAAGCACAAGTAATTTGGACAAAGACAAAAATAATGGGGTAACAAAGGCCCAAAATCAGGGAACAATTTTATATATTGCTGTTATAAAATTAAAAAGTTGCTAGAATAACAGTTTTTTTTTTTAGCATACATTTTCTACAGTACATGACATCTGAAACTCAAATGCATGGCATTATCTAGTGACTTTGATCCTCAATTTGCCAGAAAGCCTCACATTTTCTGAGAAGCAGACTCAAAACACGAAGGAAAAAATCTGGACATTCTGCAAAAATCTAGACAGTTTAGAAATATGACTGGAGTTGGCTTTTCTCTCAGTTTAATTTTCCCAAATTTTTTGTGTTTCTAATGTTACAGTGCTTCTTAAGTTCATAGGTGTATACTAGGCTAATGAACACTAGGGCCTTTTAAAGCCTAGCCATGCACTGCAAATCTGTTCCTCAAGTTAAATGTTTTAGATGTTTATATTGGGTGTGATTGTTGGTTATGACATGATTTACTGACTGCCTCTGTCCATCAGAGAAATAGGCACCAGATCAGGGGTGAATTTTTGATTTTCCATCCAATGGTCATAGTTACGCTTAAATGGGATTAAGGAACATTTTGTTTCACATGGCTGGGGAAGCTATTCCAGAGAAAGGGAATCCTGTGAAACACACATATCTTTACAACATGTCCTATTTATGTTACAAGCAAAATTTAGGTCTTTAGATCTAGTAGTTCTGATGCTGTTTGTTTTGCAAATGTGCAAAGGTTCATCAGAGCAGGGTCTAGGGATGCAGGGAGGCAAAAAAAAAATATATATATATATATATATACACACACACACACACACACACACACACACACACACACACACACACACATTTGTGGTTTCATGACCTTGTGACTGTATGCCAATGTATACCAGCTCTGAGACTGTAGACATTTGGAGAACAGGGGGGAAAATGATAAGAAGACAATGCTCACTTTCTCACACATCTCTGATTCTAAATTCCATTACGGGATGCTGGTGACCTTTCAGCGATGATGTTCTGAGTGTTGCCCAGGTGGCTGTCAAGCAATACTAGGCTTTGCAATTTATATTTTGCTGGAAGGTAAGTTGTTGGTTGGTAGTGCTTAGAATGGAATGCAGGTTAGTTTTTAAGACGTGCAACTTTCTGCACTGTTAACCAAGCTGGTGTAAATTCATGGTCTGCATATAGATAGTTTGTACTCACAGCTAAGTCATGATGGAAAGATGTTACCTTATTTTTTTTTTTAATTTTATTTTTTTTATTATTTTATGTATTTGCTATCTGGTTGAATGGTCTGGGCAATGAATGCTTACCAGCCCTTACCTATCCAAATGACAATGACATATCAGGAAAAATATAGCTGCAACAGTCAGAAATTCATAAGTGAATCACTTGAATGTAACAAGAAATATTTACAGTAGATATAGAAGAGTAGAAGTATTTGTAAGACAGAAATACTGTATACAGTTTTTCTAAGTGTAAAATAGGGTACAAAGTAATTTTAAGATACAATGCTTATAATATTTACAACATGTACAATGCACAAACAATGGGCTAACGCAATTGATAGATGCAGACTGACTAAGATACGCTTTAGTAAATGGTTGTATCATATGAAAGGAGATGTTTAGCTGAATAAGTCCTTTCTATCTCTTGTCAATAACATATTTACAGTGTTACAGCCTTGTGAATAGCTCAGATGGTAATGTTCTGAATTTGCTATACTGTTCTTTTCCCTTTATGTGTATTTTTATACTAATGCTATTTGTTTAAATAATTATTTTGCTTTTATCCCCAATTGGTACTTCTATAATGTCATTTTTATTTATCCTTTTATTTGCTGTTGTTGCTCTTCATGTTCCTGGTAGTATCTTGTCATAGCTGCACAGTGCTATATTATTTTTCTCTCTTTTATTTTAAACAGATTTTTCTCTGTAGCTCTCCCTATTGTATTTATTTGGTTTATTAATAATCTAACAGTTTATGCTAGTAGCCTCTCTTTCTGTTTTTATATATATATATATATATATATATATATATATATATATATATATATATATATATATATATATATATATATATTTATAGATATATATTCATGCATTTCTATTAAATCCAGCAATTTTCCATTAGATATTATTCTTTTCAGTGGAGAGTTTCTTCTATTATCTATTTTCCCATTCTTTTGCCCTCTGTGTAACCATGTTTGGTTTCAGTTTGCTTCTTTTTTTGAAATTTGAAATTTTTTTTTAGTGACTTTGACCTTTGTGCTGTTATTCCCTTCTTTGGAACAGTTAGCATACCTGGATATCATCGATGGTGTATATGTTCAAATGTCTTTAGAGTTGTAGACATACCAGTTCCTACAACCTTCTTCTTTCCATATAAGGTGCACCTTATGAAATCCTTATTTTTCTTGGTCAAATACTTTTACTAGTTGAACATAAAATACTACTCTTGTTTGTAGCTTCTCTCTTAATAAATCTTGTACTACAACTTTCTTTGACTGGGGCCAGTGTATTTCAGGTACACACATTTTGTTTTAAAATCTATTATGTTAAAGATTTTAAATTAACATCTGTTACCACTGATAGCTTTTCAGACAGAGTGATTTCTATGTGACTAATTTCGGTTTGAACTCATTCTGCACTGCTGTGAGAATTCTGGAATTATTGCATAGTAACAACAATGCAATGTTGGTTATTTTCTCTTCCAGTTATTTTTTTCCAGGTCTCTTCTTTGGCTAACTTGCTTTTTAGATTATTTTAGACTGCTGTTTCTTTTGTCACATCTGTCACAAAAGAGATAATACCGGATCCAAGGCAGTGAAGTTTTGAATTATTGAAGCACAGCAGCCACAGGACAAATAAGGATTTATTAAGTAAAGCGCTTTTCGTCTGCAATAATATGCAGACTTCCTCAGACAAATCACATTTAAAAATGGCAGCTTAAATAGTACAAAGATACTGATTGGTAAAGCCATAGACCAATCAAACAAGTTTTTAACCATGTATAAAGTTTAAAAACATACACTCAATTGTCACATTAACTCAAATAAAATTATAAATAATATAATATAAAGTAGAAATTAAAATACAAAATGCAACCTGAACATTGACACTCAAGCGGAGACCAAAAACTGCTCCTAAATATAAAATACAAAATAAACATTAATTATCTAGACAAGTTCTTTAACTTTAGAAGGCTGCTAATAGAGCAACCTTCATTAAGACCTGGTGTTACGTAGGCATTTAGTCTAATCTGCCAACGTAATTCTGATGCTTCCAGAAGTAAGTGTAAGGGAGCCCCTCTCATAGTGTCATGCGTCTGGTCTATTACTATAAATCTAAAGTGATGGTCCTTGTGCTGGATGATATGCTTAGCAAGAGCATTTTCTTGTTTGTCTTTACTGATTGCGTATTGATGTTCGTAAATCCGGTCTCTTAATCTACGCTCAGTTTTGCCAACATAAAATCCTGCACATTTTTGGCATATAGCTAGGTAAACAACCATCCTAGAGTTGCAAGTGCATCTGCACCGGATGTCGAATCTGATGTTATTGATCTTGAATCTATTGGATTCATAAATGTACCTACACTGATTACAATTTTGACATTTAAACATGCCAGGGGTTCGACTACATTTCCCCTCCGGTTGTTCTAATAAACATTTCAAATTTTTACCTCTTCTATAGGTAACTTCAGGTCTTTCGCCCACTTTATTAAGCACTAAGTGATTGGAACGAAACATGTTCCAATTCTTAATAATAATGTCCATAATGAGATGGCTAGTAGGGCAGTATGTACGGATTAATTTATTATTTAAATGGGAATCAAGTATTGAGTTTTCATCACACGCAGATTCTAACCTAAACTCAGATACACCTGTTGGGGCAATATTAAGTATAGGTTGATACACCCCTCTTATTCTTTTGTTGGTAACTTCCCTAACTAAATTGTCAAGCAAATTTAACGGGTACCCTCTATGTAGAAACATGTTCTTAAGTGTGTTACATTCCTTAAGGAAATCATCCTCCAAACTCACCATCCGGGCTGCTCGTACGAGCTGGCCCTTGACTACTGACCTTTTCTGGTAGCTCGGGTGGCAGCTACTAAAGTGGAGGAATGAATTAGAGTGTGTAGGCTTCCTATATATACTTGCTACATACTTGTTAAGTACCTCATTTTTTGCCAACCATACATCTAAGTAAGCTATGGCTTTAGAATTAAAAGTGGAAGTAAAAGATCGGAAATCTGTTGATTTATTAAATTGATCTAGCATTAATAAACTATCA
Organism: Protopterus annectens; assembly: GCF_019279795.1. Lineage (NCBI taxonomy): Eukaryota > Metazoa > Chordata > Ceratodontiformes > Protopteridae > Protopterus > Protopterus annectens. The sequence continues at coordinate 1,077,591,948 of NC_056741.1, forward strand.
ATTTCACTACCCTCTAAAAGGATGAATATATCATCCAAGTACCGGGTGTAATACCTGATCTTGGACATGAGTGATGGATTATTAAATACTTTCCCCCTTTCCCAGTAGGACATAACAATATTGGCCAAACTGGCCCCACAGGGCGACCCCATGGCAACTCCAATTTTTTGGAGGTAGAAATTCTCTCCCAATATAAAGTAATTATTATATAGGATCATATCCAGGAGTTCAATAACAAGTGATATTTCATGAGGTGGGGCGCCCTTGCCTTTAAGAAAAAAGGCTACCCATTCAATAGCTGTTTGTAAAGGTATACAGGTATATAAATCTTTGACATCTATTGTCAGAAAATTATACTCTTTATTGAATTTAAGTTCCTTTATTTTAGCTAAAAAGGACCAGGAATCCTTGCATATTTGCTCTTCATCCTTCAAATATTTCTGTAATATCGTATCTACCAGTTTTGCGCAAGGGTATGTAGGAGATCCTCGTCCATCAACTAGAGGGCGCATGGGTGGATTAAAGAGATCCTTATGTATCTTTGGTATACCAAAGATACAAGGAAATCTAGGAAATAAAGTAGTAAGATATTTATGTTGAACTTGATCAAGTCTGCCTTCAAGTAGTATTTAGTCTAGGGAATTTTTAATGCTACGATAAGCATTGTTAACTTCAGATCTAGAACTTAACGAATATGCATCATTTGAAAGTAAGTCAAGCATTCTATCAAAATAATCAACTTTATCAAAGACTACGGCTCCTCCTTCCTTGTCAGGTTTACAAATTCGTAGGGAATGTGACTTAACAAATTCAAGTAGTAACATTTCTTCTTTGCCCAAATCATTGGCACCTGAATTAAATAAGTGCAAATTACTATGTCTTATATCAAGTTCACACATGTTCTCAAAGGATTGAACTAAGGGGTGCAAAGGAGGGTTAAACATACTGGGGACCCTAGTATTACTATGAGAGACATTGCTACTATTGGTGTTATGCTCAAACAACAGGTTAAAATTCAGTTTACGGGTAAACAATTTGATGTCAATAATGGTACTAACTAAATTAAACTTTTGCTGGGGGACATAAGTATGCCCTTTTGAAAGAAAATCGGCTAATTCATCCGGAATAGACACTGTTGAATAATTAACAATGTTAAAATCACCTAGTTGGTTAGTAGAAATAACAGGTCTCACAACTTCATTAGTGAAGGAGGCCGGGCAGTTAACCACATGTGCCAATGGATTGTTTACTGAGGCCAAAGGTAAATCCAAACTAGGAACAACAGTGTCTGAACAAACCAGGGCCTCCCCAATATATAAAGGTATGGCCGGGTTACTAATGAACCTCATGCCTACTGTCTCTGAAAGTTCTGTTTCTGTTGTTTCACCCTGTTGGGTTGCTGAAATTTGTTCCTCTGCTTTGGAATAGCCCCCTGATGGCTGGTATTGTGAAAAACCTGTTGTTGGCCAGCATTATATGCAGGTTGTTGTCTCCGGTTCTGCAGCCTCTCACTCCTCCTAACTCCATGGTCGGGTAATGCTTCTCCAAATGTGTCCAAATCTCTTATATTGGCAGGTGGAACCTCACTGCCATTAACAGTAGCGGACATGTTGACATTGTCCGTGTTAGGGTTCCAAGATTGTGAAGGAGCAGGAGGGGGGCAACCTTCATTAAGACCTGGTGTTACGTAGGCATTTAGTCTAATCTGCCAACGTAATTCTGATGCTTCCAGAAGTAAGTGTAAGGGAGCCCCTCTCATAGTGTCATGCATCTGGTCTATTACTATAAATCTAAAGTGATGGTCCTTGTGCTGGATGATATGCTTAGCAAGAGCATTTTCTTGTTTGGCTTTACTGATTGCGTATTGATGTTCGTAAATCCGGTCTCTTAATCTATGCTCAGTTTTGCCAACATAAAATCCTGCACATTTTTGGCATATAGCTAGGTAAACAACCATCCTAGAGTTGCAAGTGCATCTGCACCGGATGTCGAATCTGATGTTATTGATCAGATGCATGACACTATGAGAGGGGCTCCCTTACACTTACTTCTGGAAGCATCAGAATTACGTTGGCAGATTAGACTAAATGCCTACGTAACACCAGGTCTTAATGAAGGTTGCTCTATTAGCAGCCTTCTAAAGTTAAAGAACTTGTCTAGATAATTAATGTTTATTTTGTATTTTATATTTAGGAGCAGTTTTTGGTCTCCGCTTGAGTGTCAATGTTCAGGTTGCATTTTGTATTTTAATTTCTACTTTATATTATATTATTTATAATTTTATTTGAGTTAATGTGACAATTGAGTGTATGTTTTTAAACTTTATACATGGTTAAAAACTTGTTTGATTGGTCTATGACTTTGCCAATCAGTATCTTTGTACTATTTAAGCTGCCATTTTTAAATGTGATTTGTCTGAGGAAGTCTGCATATTATTGCAGACGAAAAGCGCTTTACTTAATAAATCCTTATTTGTCCTGTGGCTGCTGTGCTTCAATAATTCAAAACTTCACTGCCTTAGATCCGGTATTATTTCTTAGTTCGTGCTAGTTCGTTTTTACATTTGTCACAAAAGTAAGGGCCTAACAGCATGCCATGCTAAGCTTTTTTAGCATCTCTCAAGGGTTTTATACTACTTATATTAGCATCACTGACCTTAGTGCCTATGCTAAGGTTGGACACCGCTTTCTCATCATGGGACAAGGTTTTATGAGCACTGCTGTAATATGTTTCTCTAATCCTATGCAAGGGAGATAGCATTCTCTTTTTTAGATCACCAGAGTTTTAAGGTATCCCAAAGACTCCTTATGTATTGTTATTGTAATCAACATGCAGTCTATCCAGGTCAGTCCACCATACTAGTGGTTTCAAAAATTTCTGCCCGTCTACCTTAGAAGGGATGACAATATCAATATGACTAATATGGAATTGCACTGTAGTTTTAAGACATATACATTTAGTTATATTATACTTTCCATTTTTGTACAAAGATGATGTAACTGTATCCTTTTCTATGTTTAATAAGGTTTACTGCAATGCTGTCCCATCCTCTTCTGTCTTGGGCAAAATTATTAAAGTCATAATTGTAACTAGGCTACTTGGATTAACAGTTGAGTGAGTTTAGGTCTGACTTTTGCCATTTCTGCATTTCATTTAAAGCCTTGGTTGTTAGTTATTAGCACACATAAACATTTAAAAATGTCTACAGATGACATTTTATAGAATTTAACACAATGATAATGATGTTGGTAGTGTGTTTAGTAGAGGCAAGGATCATCACTTTGTACATGTTATGACATAAATTTGAACCTTATAAACTAACCAAGTGAAAAAATCAGTTATTAAGAGAAAGGGCATCCTCCTCATTAGTATAGAAGTATCAGTTCTGATGTCGTCAACATATTTTACTCTCGAGTGTGCCTGATGTTAGGAAAAAGGAAAACACTAATTTATGTAGCACAGATCCTAATGTGAGTCTCTGTAGAACTGTTACCACTGATAGCTTTTCAGAAACAATGATTTCTATGTGACTAATTTCAGTTTGCACTAATTCTGCACTGCTGTGAGAATTATGGAATTATTTCATAGTAACAACAATGCAATGTTACTTATTTTCTCCTATGACCAGACAGAAAATTGACATAAGATGTAAACTCATTGCATTCTACCAGTCATCCATGATGAAGCCCATTCAATTCTAAAATGTCTAACATCTAAAGAAATATAGTAACATTATGACAGCTGCTATCAAATATTTTGGATGTCTAGATATTCAGTTTAAACAAATAAAATGAGAAGAAAGAGGTGGAACCAACTAACCCAAAAAATATAAATAGTCAAAAATAAAAAAAGGTGTGGTGGCTGGAGAGTAAAAAACTCACTTTTATTACCAATAAAATAAAATAAATTAATAGTTTAGGTAAGTGCTTTTGAGGTGACCCTCTTCTTCAGACCTTAATAAAAACTTCTACAAACATACAGTTTAAATACAAGTGACAACCAATAAAAACACACAATCAGAATTAATGAGGCAAACCTCTTTTTCTTAGAAGAGGTTGTAAAGAGACGGCACTGTTCAGACCAGGTGAAACATTAGCTTTAAAATCAACAATCCATCTAAGCTCTATATATTCAGTTTCATTATGTAAATCTCCTTCTCTTAAGCTCTCATTAATTTTCTGTAAAACCAAGAATTTAAAATTGTGCTGTGTACCATAATCTGATACATGTTTAGCCAGTGCATTTGTAGGTTTATTATTACTTTGTCATTCAGATGTTCCATGACCCTCTCCTTCAACATATGATTTGTTTTGCCTAACACAAACACACATATGTATATAAGTACATGTACCCTAGTTTTTGCATTACAGTGCTGCATGCTATGTGTGAGGGAACATCATGCATATCAATACGCACACGCACACACACACACACACACACAAACATATATATATATATATATATATATATAGCAGTAAGTATATGCAACATGGATAGTTATGTCATGTGTGAACCCCATGTTGGGGCCACATTTCCCTTGTTTGTGAAGGTGGGAAGGTGGGATTGGGAATTTGGGGAAGGATAGCAGGTATATTTGTGGAAGTGGGTTGGGTTGAAATATAGAGAAGACAGCCTACAGGGGTGGTATATGACATATGTGGGGGGTAAACACCCTGGATGGGGAGTGTCATCTGTGATGTGGAAGCCCCATGACCCCCAATATGGAAACAATGGGAACAAGGCCCCCACCCATTGCCAGTAACAACATCAGCGTCATGGCCCTGAAGGTACCTGGGCTGGAGGCTGGGCAGGAGGAGCATGTGGACTCTGTGAGTGCGTACTGAAGGCCTCAAGGTGCTGTAGCACATCCCCCAAGTCTCTGTGGAGCTCTATCCACCAGACCCTGGACCTGACCTCGGGTGATAGGATTATGTCTGTGTGTGCTCCCGGGGGAGATACCATCCCCTGAGGTGGTTCCACGTGAAGGTAGTGCAGGACCAGTAGATTGAGGAGGCTCCAGGGTGGGTCCCACATGTGATGTGGCCTGGTAACATGGCCAGATGAGGTAAGAGAGGTGGTTCTGCTGGAAACTGTTCCCTAAACATGCTATTGTGTCACTGTTTTAGAGCATATGTGTGTAGTAATAGTCCACACATTCCTGGATCATGTCTAACAGCATGCATAGATATCTCCAATAACACAAAACAACAGATGTGCAGCAATCACATAGCAAACATACCATGTGCATATACGGAACCATAGTGGCCCTCACAATGGCATGCAGGTGACATTGTCCATAAGAGGCCAGCAAGGATAGTGTCCCCACAGGGAAAATGGCTGCAAACACATAGCACAAAGTGTGGTGCAATATGATATATGTCCCAATGGTAGGTATTCTGTAGCCATACCTATTGAGTTGTATGATCAGATTGTTGTTGCAGATATGGTGCGGGGGAGACAGAGATGTATATTAAGAACTATGATAATCTTGCTGTATTAGTTGCTCAAACCTGTTTCCATCTTTATGTCTTTCAGGCAAGATGTCAAGTGAGAGACTTCCTGTTTATACAGTGGACGAGAATGTGGTCATCATCACACACCTGGTGCAGCACTACCAAGTGTTGTTTGGCAGAACAGCCCATGAGCAGCAGGAGCAGATTGCCCTGTGGAACAATCTTGTCCACAGGGTAAATGATGTCAGCCTGCATAACCGCAGTTATGAGCAGGTTCAACTTCATTGCACTGACCAACTTTGCAATGCCTGTCAGTGTGCTGCTGTAGACAGGGGGGATCACCATGCAACAGGGGGAGATTATGCCATCCAGCCCCCCAACACGTTGAGGAGCCCCTTGTCAGCCTCAGGGCACCTTCCCGCCCGCACACACAACACCTGGCAGAGATCATAGTGGAAGTGGGTGCTACCCACACACTGGCAGAGGAGCATGCAGGTAAGGCCACAGGGCACATCAGTAGACCCCTGTTGCTTATCCATCTGCATCTCTAGAGTTAGATCATGTGTATGTGAGATGACATATATATAGTCTGTTGCTGCGTAGTAGCAATAAACAAATGTGCATAAGCTGTAGTATTGTGGGCTTGTACTGTTGATGTACTGTAATGCTTCACCCACCCTGTACCAATGCCAGAGCTGTGGCTACTGACATCACATCTCTCACACACTTATGTAGGTCCCTCTGGTATACATCCAAGGCAGCAGCCTGTAGCTGGTGAGTATGGTTTTTGTTCAGGTTTGCCAATACACAGGTCATGTTATGGCTATACTATATTCCATGCACACATTTAACACACCTACATTTAATGCATGCCATACATGTTCACATATCATTGCTGTTGACTGCACTGCATCACAGTGGTCACCAAGATGGTGTATCTGAAGGGTATGTCAGACTCCTGAAATATAACATCCTGTTATTGCAAAATGTGTGCACAGAGATGAACATAATGGCGGGACAAATGGCATACAGTAGGAACATGTGTGAAACATCATCTTTATACAGTGCTACAACAGTGTATATACCGGTATTACAATGGCAACTCTTACAGATCTACACTACCGCATATCAGAATACTGCACTCCACAACCCTTACAACCTACAATGTGGTCCTAACATGTGCAATGAGTGTGTAATATGGAATCATATGTTAAGGCAATAAATATGGGGAATACATACCGTCACAAACGCTGGAAGCATATGTGTGCACACACTCTAGAAATATAGTGGAAGCAGCTGTTAAGGTACTGACTGCGTGCATTTGTCATGGAAATGCACCTTCCAGCAAGTACATATCTCCGATGCCACATCAAGAATTGGTGTGCTGTCCAAGACATTTGGCCATCAAATGTGCACACTTACCTGCAACAGAGGCAGCTGTGGCTTGCACACATCTTACATGCCATGGTATGGGCCCCATACCCAACAGGTAGCATGCATGAGCTGGACATGTAGCCATACCTCACCATTGCATATACCATGGCAAATAGTGCAGTCATGTATGTGGTGAGGATGTATGGGACAGGAATGATGTAGGAAATAAACAGATGGCCATCCAAGACAGATGATGTCACATGTAGCAAACCAGTCATGCAGGCTGCCTAGTAACATGCCACAACACTGAGGGGGTTGCAGGAATGTCTAGCAAGTACTGGCTGTGCAGTACCCATGTCAGCAATTGCCTGGACTCTGCAAACGTGTGGCCCATGGGTTAGGGTAATCAGATGTGACAGTTGTACCACAGGAAACATCAGCCAGGCCTCTCTACAGCTAGCATATGCATAAGAGAAGAGGTCCGCAAAAGGCATGCATTGCAATGTGCACTGGTTTACCAAGACCACGTTGGAAACCTACAGACAGTATCATGTACAATACATGTGCTGCACAACCAACACCTCACCCCACCTCAGGCCCACCATCCCCATCTGTACTGTGCCGGTGCCTGTGTACACCTGTATGCTTGCCATTCATTAGCTGGGACTAGGCTGTTACACGTGGTGTTCAGTGTTTGGGACACTGCAAACTGATACACATGTGTAGGCCATAGTTGTCACGCATCTGCAAAAAGGCTGATGGTGGGGAAGGGGTGTCATCATGACGCAACAGTGCACTGCAACAGGGAACCAAAGGATGCTATGAATGGCTGTATCTGTACACAGTCAGGGTCAGGAACTGTGGCAGACATAACGCTCACTCAACAGCAATAGTGATGGCAGTGTATGAACTCCAAGGGATGTGCACATGAGTTGACCTTGCAATCATGCAGAGTTGGGGGACATGGGTAGGGTAGACTGACCATATACTGGCAATTGCAGATGTCCCATGCTAGTATACCCCTGCCAGGAATAGTGGCTGCTGTAGTACACATAACAGTAGGTGCAACAAACCAGCATGATAAGGAGGTGCACACATATGCACCCACGAAGTGTATGCATCTCAGTCAGCATCAGCACAGCTAACACATTTGTTTGACACTGCATTTGATTGTACAGGACATACGTCACATATCAGGCTCATGTAATGTTAATATATGCAGTAATGTGGTCCCATGGTATATCAAGAAAGAGGGCGTCATATCAATAAGGGTGTGTACACTCCCCGTAGCCATAGTAATGGTTGACGGTTGTCAGTGTAATTGTAACATATTTCTCATACATGCACTGCTGATGATGACATCTGTAAATCAGACAGCAGGCATTTACAAATGACATCTGTCCACATATCATCCCAGGTATGTGTCGGACAAACACATAGGGGCTGTGACCAGCAGAGCAGACATAACTGACACAGTAATACACATTCAGCAATGGTGTGTACACCTGTGAAGTATGGCGCACAGTACATGGCAGGGTGATGAACAGGTGCACAGCAACACTGTGTACACAGGTGCAGTGTTTTCCAGGAGGGGCATCACCTACTAACACAGCCCATGCACCACACACATGTATATTGTTGCTAGCATGGATTGACTATAGCTGCACTGCATGCTGTTGAGTACCATATGTTATGCATGTTGACAGATGGGTAATGGGAGGTCTGTGTGTAATATCTTCATGCAACCAACCTCACCTGTAAGTGTGTGTGTGTGTGTGTGTGTGTGTGTGTGTGTGTGTGTGTGTGTGTGTGTGTGTGGGATGGGGGTTTATTTTGTCTGTAAGTGCAATCTGGTGGAGTGGAGGTGGATTGACGCATGTACAATGTGTGTGTGTTTGTGTGTGTGTCCATGTATGCACATGTGTGCATGTTGGGTTGTTCATATGTCTCGACTTCCCTTTGGAATTTTGTAGTCCCTGGACATGGACTGACACATGAGACACCAGGAATACTTGCCTGATATGTAATCTCAGGACAGCTGATAATATAATAAGGTCTGTAGCATGGAACATGCATTGGGAGGGAAACTAGACACCAGGTATACTGTTAAAACTGCAATCAGCAGACAGGTGAAGGAATAACCATGTATGCAGCACTACAGATGCATTGGGGAATTACTAGACAACACCAGTGAGTGCAACCAAATATTACTGTTGTCCACATAATAAGTTAATAGAGCAACAGATCTTGCACCTACTGAGCAATAGTTATGTATGACACTCCAGTGCTAGACATTATTGAGTGACTGTAGTAGCCCCTAACATATGGGGGCCATGCTCTTGATGTCTGGACAAACTCAGGGTGAACTCTGAATGACAGTGGTGAGTCCTTGTAAAACCGACTCCAATCAAGTCAAAGAGGTAATGGAGTAATAGGTATGGTCACTTGTCTAGGCAATTAGAATAATGATACGTTAATGATTGGTATTAATGAGTGTAGGTTTCCAAGTGTGATGCAGGAAGGGGAACTTAAGAGAATAAATCTGGGACAGTGTGTAAACTCAGGGAGGTTGGTATTATGGTGGAATGTCAGGATATATGTGTGTGCGTGTGTGTGTGTGTGTGTGTGTGTGTGTGTGTGTGTGTGTGTGTGTGTGTGTGTGTGTGTGTGTGTGTGTGTGTGTGTGTGTGTGTGTGTGTGTGTGTGTGTGTGTGTGTGTGTGTGTGTGTGTGTGTGTGTGTGTGTATGTGTGTACTGTTAAGCAATGACATACAGGTCTTAAAGTGTGTTTCTTGTTTTCCCCTCACAGGTGGCGAGGTGGGTCAGCATTCATCCTGCATGCAATCTTATGTTGGTGTCCACCCAGACACTGAAAATGATGATAGGTGTGTTGAGGCACAGGCAAGGTACTCCTACCTCCTTTTGTTGTACAGTATGTTTATGGCAGGGGGCCACCACATTGGCTTCCTTTTCTTGGTGGGGAGCATCTTGGTTTGATATTGGATGGCACGATTCATGCACAAGTGGATGTGCTCATACAGTGCCTTCATGTATGATTCAGCAGTCATCCTTAAAGTTTCCCATCAGGTCTGACATGTACAGCATGACATTGGCTTTGGAGCTGTGTGTTACGGAGGTTTCTTTACTAAGGTGTGGGAGAGGGATGTTTATGTTAAAGGTGATTAGCTCATGGGCAGACCTGACCACCAATGGTGTGACCATAGGTGTATTGCATTGATTTCCCTTGTTGGTAATGACCAGGTCTAGGATATTTGAGCCTCTGGTGGGACTATGGGTTACTTGATCCAGGGCATTGGGAATTATGACTTCCAAGAACCGTTGGGCACACATGTTGGTACACAAGTAGTTTTCCCAGTTAATGGCAGGGTAGTGTAAGTTATCCAGGATTAGGGTGCTTGCTTGTATCATATTTCACAGTATGTTTCAAAAGCTGTAGTGGGTATCATGGGGTATGGTGGGGGATCTGTAGCAAGCTATACAATTTGTAATGCACTCTAACCTACTGTTAGTTGCACCGGGTGTATTTCAGACACATTCTGTTGGGCAAGTAGCCTGGTGGTGTGAATATCCTTGGTGAATATGGGCACTCCTCCACCTTTATTGTTTTGGTCCTGGTTTGGTGGCCAACAAGGTGAGAGCTGTACCAGGTATTGCAGTGGTGCTCTCCTGAGCCTTGGATCAGGTCTCTGTTACTGCAAAGTTATCGATGTTCTCCATTTTTAGGTGTGTGTAGTGATTGTGAATGACCAAAAAAAATGATCCCTACACACACACACACCCAAACACAGACACAGAGTTTCACAGTTGCCATGTCTGGGAAAAGAACTCCTACCTAACTAGTATATCACACTACAGCATTACACAGTTCTAGGATGTGCCATGGAGAGTACTGGGCTACTGTTTCCCCAAATGTGCATTTCAAAGTGAATGACATCAGCAGCCCTGGCAAAGTAGGGCATTTGAAATTGTAGTGAGTGTGAATGGCCTGAGAAGCATTGATATACACACACACACACACACACACACACACACACACACACACACACACACACACACACACACACACTCACTCACACTGTCTGGGATTAGAACTCCTACCTAACTAGTACATCACACTACAGCATTACGCAGTTATAGGATGCACCATGGAGATTACTGGGCTTCTATTTCCCCAAAGGTGTATTTCAAGGTGAAGACATCAGCAGGCTTATCATAGTAGGGCAATAGGGAGTGCAGTGTGTGTGTGCATGGGCCATAACCCATTCATCTAGAGGCAGACACACAACACTTAGGCATGCACATGTTTATATTCCACAGGTACGTGTATACAACTGCTAGATGACTACTGACTTGTACAATCATTTTACACAGTTAGCACAAGCGCTACAGACACTATAGTGCTGAGGAATACCAGAGGCAAATGTCTACAGTGATTGACATTTGCACATCATGTGGTTTTAGCCAATTCGATGTGTGCTGGGTGGGACAGGCCTCATAATGGGAGGCTCTTTGTCACTGTCTGCCACTCTCTTCCACACATCTATGTATGTGTAATGTTGGCCTATTATAGCGCACCGTCCTTGGATATATGTGTGTATCCCTATCCAATGTGTGTGCAAAGCATGACTGGTATGTACTGAGGAGTGTGTGCACTAACATCTGCGACTGTCAGATATTTATGGTCCACTGTTGTTGCCAGACATGGGCTTCATTTCTTTAAGTGTCTGAACATGCCCAGTATGACCTTTCAGTATTTTGTTGTCTGACATGGCCTTCTCTAAGTGTGGGAGCATGCCAAGTATGACTTCTGTACTGAATGTGTGAATCCATTCCAGGTAGCTTGTACTCCAGTGCAGGCTTTTGTGTTCTACACCTACAGCTAGCAACCTCTTTCTGCAGGATATCTGTAGATTGGTTGACAATATGGGGTCAAAATGGACAAAGGATAGTGGGTTACTGTAGGTAATTGTGTCTGTGCTGCTTCCGCTACATGGTTTTGGTGTTAGCACTGATATTCAGACATAAGTACTGTTTTACTCTGTGATGTTTTATGTCATGAAGTACTTCAGATATACATATTTGCTTGCAGTGATGTCCTGGGGAACACAGGGTGAATGCAGCTGTGTCCAGTATTGTGGTCAGCAGCCTACATATTCTTGCACAATCATGCCATCCTGGAGGGGAAAGCTGCAGACACTTGCTGCTGGGTCTGTGTAAATGGTCCAGCACCTTGGCAAAATGGTAGCTGAGGATCCCATGCTTGTATATCCATCAATGTGATAGTATGGCCATATCCTGCTGTGCAGTTGTACAGATTCACACAGGTTACCCAGAGGCAGGGGTCATAATTCTGGACATTACCCCTTCACATTGTGGTTTATGACCAGGTTTGTAGCCACCCATTCTTGTGTTTGCAGCCAGGAATAGTATGTGCACATGGCTGAGTTTTGGACATCACACACTCCATGCTGCCCATGCTGTTACCCCTCCCTCTATTATTCTATCCTCTTCCAAACATTATGCAAACATTATCTGATATGTTCCCTATAGTTATCACCTCATTCCAGCAGTAATTTGGTGTTGGTCCACAGTTCATGCAGTAGGACATGGTGGACATGTTACTCGGATTTGTCCACATGGCCTTGCATTTGGGTTCTGTGGACTGTGTTATGTTGTTATTTGGGAGTCCATGACATAACATACATTGGTAGTATGGGTGAGACACAAGCCTTTGGCAGAGGACTGTAGGCCATTTGGTAGTGATGCAGGCCAGCTATAGCAGGCCATTGCATTCTGTCACTCCTACAGTCCCAGACTGCAATACACTATATTCCCCTGGGGTGACAGGGTAGGTGTGCAAGGTGTTCATGCCAATACTGTCTGTCATTATTGATCCAGTGGTGTGGATGCTGGCAGGGTGCTGCTTACAGCTAGGGGACGCACCTGCATGGGACACCTGTTCTGCATGCTGCATTCTTTAGCTATTGCCATTCAGAGGTGGGGGTTATATTGCACTCATTCCCAACAGTAGGGATAAGACCGGAGAGGTACCTGTGGGTGATGGTGGGGTGAGCTGGGTGCATGTGTGCCATGGACACTACTTGCATCTGACTTACAGATATGCATGGGGCATTCCACTTATGCTGGCTTGTGCAGGGACATCAGCTGTTTCTCAATACTTCATACCTGCGACCTTTGTGGTCTGCCAGTGTTTAGCCAGATGACATCGGTATTCCCTACTACAAGCCCAAATAATGTGCTGCTAACCTTTATGTAAAATTCCAAGGGTGTGTCCATTTCACAGTTACATATTATACACTGTCTGTCTGGGGTACTTCCCCCGTGTACTGTTTGTATGTCTGGGCCCACATTCATGCCATGTCCATCTTTCAGATGGTGACACATATTAATTCCAGACATTTACTATGGCTTACTGCTGGAATGTGTTTTGCTGGGAAGCATTGTTTTTGGCACTGCAGTTGTGAGAACTTGTCCCTGTCATCAGCAGTACTGGTCAATGGCCACCAGGAAAAACCTCACCATGCATACATACTGACTACTCTCACACAATATACAACACACAACAACCTAACACACACAGCCCTGCATTTTGTACACATGCTACAATCTATCCTGCTACCTTGGCCAGCTCAGGTAATCTGTGCTTCACCGTTATTATACCTACACATACATGTTACTACATTTCTACATAGGATTGGGGGGGCACACCTGACTGTTACTACATTTCTACATAGGATTGGGGGGGCACACCTGACTGTTACTACATTTCTACATAGGATTGGGGGAGGCACACCTGACTGTTACTACATTTCTACATAGGATTGGGAGGGCATACCTGATAGTTACTACATTTCTACATAGGATTGGGGGGCATACCTGACACTTGTACACATTTGCTATGACTGTACTGGTATGTCAGGTACTCCATTTCATTCTGTATTCTGACCTTTCATGCTGACCAGAGGCATATCAGTGTTCTACATGTCTTAGGTTTGATTGACCTACATTTCAGTTTCTGACTTTTTACCCTATAGAGCCAACATCCCACTGCCTGACCTGTTGCAGTCTGTCTGTGTAGGTCTGGAGGGGGGATGTTCTCCATAGCCATCACTCAGAGGTCTTAGCACAGCCTTTGTTTGTGTTTGTCTACACCTGTCTTGCTGGGTGAGACTGTTGTTGGGTATGTGAGCCTGTGTGTTCTATGGACACACATGTAGCCCAGCACATTTCCTGCAGTGTGTTTTGTCACCTTGTCTAGTACTGGCTACTATGGTGACACCAGTATTTGTTACAGATCTCATGCTACCACTATAGGTGTCTACTATCTGCTGGCATCCCATTCAGCCACCCAATTCCCTTGCATGCTCACAGCCATACCATAGATACAAGTAACAACACATACCACTCCATTCGACAATTGATAGGGATAGTGACTTAGCTTGTGGCAGTGCCAGTATTGAGGATGGTGCTGGAGGGCTGACTATGTCAGATGCACATAGTACACTCCCTATACATGGTTAAGCACAGGTATTATCATGTTTGGCATCCATTTTACTGTATGTGTGAGTCAGAGAGAGGTGTCATTCTCTGGGTTCCTACCATGTCAGTGTATGTGCTATGCGTTGCCTCTTTGCCATGGCCTGGGCATACTGGGCATGCCTCCTTCTGCCTACTGGGTCTGGCTCAGGCTGTTCCTCCTCTGAGTCACTCTGTGCCTGTACAGGCCTTGGCAATGATGGGGGACTGTGTGGCCCTGCCCCAAGCTGTTCCTGCTGCAGCTGTTTCCGTAGGATCATGTTGTGTAGCATAGCACATACAATGACAATTTGGGTACATGTAGCTGGGTGAGTACTGCAAGGCTCCACCAGATGTGTCCAGGCACTGTAACCATAACTTGAGCATCCCAAACACATGCTCTATTATGATTCTGGTCTGTGTGTGTACCTCATTATGGAGTTCTTGTTCGGGTGTGTGTGCATTTCTGATGGGTGTCATCAGCCACCACTCAAGTGCATAACCAGCATCCCCCACTAGTTGGCTGTAAGGGATGTCCCCATTGGCAAATCTCTGATACAGCTGCATCAGATGCCAGATGTGGGCGTCATGATAGCTTCAAGGGCAGCCAGCACACACATTCATTCTAAATGCCCTGGGCATCGCACACAACCTGGCAGTTGATGGAGGGAAGCCCTTGTGGTTGATGTAGACCCTACCTTGCTCACCGGGTGGTGCTTTGATGCATATGTGCATGCAGTCTATAGCACCCACTACCTCAGGGTATTCTGCTATTTGGTGGAAGAGACGCATATTGCTGGCCAGTGCCTCACGACTGTTGTAGAAATATACGTGCTCACGGGCATGTGCTGACATGACATCCAGGAACTGGTGGAGTACCCTGGTTGCTTATGCCTGTGAGACCCCCTTGTTTGAGCACGGACAGACTGTGTGTGGGTCTCAACACCCCTTGCAATGTGCATATTATGCCCACATAGGGTTTACTTTCCTAGATGTGATACAGGGATGGCCCCCAGTGTACACCTACTATCTCCCATGCACTTCACCAGATTTCTCTTGTTGAGTTTGTGTGTGGAGCTCAGCCTATCATGGACTTGGATTCTGTTCCAGAGTGTCAGGAGCCTCTGGGTTATGGATCTGTCCCTCCAGCACATCCTATTAATCTATGTGTGGAGGTTCAGATATCTCACTGTGGTGTGTCTGCTGGATTTGGGGTTTCTGCAGTGGAGCATGTCCATTCATTCTGGATTGGACATGGCCTTGTACATCAGGCATACATCACCTCTGACTGTGCAGTATGTTTCTGAATTGGGCTGTGGTTTCTTCAGCCAGGCTGCAGATGTCCAATGTTTGGACCCTTTATCCTGTTGGGGTGTTTCTGACTGCTGCATGTGTAAGGTATGGTACATCCGAACTGGGGCATTGTTATCACGTATGGGCCTGATAAGGGAAGAGTATGGGGGCACAGTGACCTCTGTAGCTCTACATGTGCATCCTTTCATATTAAGGTGGGCAATATAGCAGGTCTTCCTGGCCACCTTGGCAATGTGAGTGTCACATGACAGGTTACCGTCCACTTGTGTCCCTAGGTCCATGATTACTTCTTCCATACATAATGGATTGCCACCTATGTCATACTTTGTGTGTGCCTTGTTTGGTATTTGTTGAGACATTCATACTCTGAAGTGCCTTCAGGAAGGCTGGCTGGAGTACCTGGGTTTGTGTGTGTGGTCTGTAGCAGGCTTCAAACAGGTACACAGTTTGAGACAGTGTTACTTGCCCGTGGATAGTCCATGCTGCTTCTTGCTGTGGTACCAACCTGGGGGTGTGGTTATTCTTGATAATTACTGGTAGCCACACAACTATTGTCATGTGTTCCATGTTTTGGAGCTGCAGAGCATGGTATGAGGCATAACCTGGTAGTATTAGGGTGCTCTTCTGGGCCTTGCCCAGGTTTCTGTTACAGAACACATATTGCCATTCTCCATGCTGTGGTGTGTTTGGTCTGCATGCACCTTGCAGGTTAGACTTCTGGCGTTGGGTAGCATTACATCCAGGTTATTATACCTTGTGCTACCTATGGTGGTGGGTTTGTGTTTCCAGACTTACCTATTCCAGGCACAGTGGGGGTGACAACAGCCTTTGCCAGTATCTACACAGCCAGGTGTCCTGGGTGCGTGCCATCCCTAGCAGGTGGGGCATCATGTCTTGCTCGGCATGTCAGCCCAGGCTGTCAGCCATGTGTTCCCCTTTGCTAACAGCAATACCTCAGCCAATTATTGTATTTGATCTTGTTGTCTTCATAGTGTGGCATCATGCTTGGTGAGGGTGAGATGTTAGGTTGGGTCTTCATGTTTGCATATACTAGATGGTGTTACATTGCTTAACACATGGCAATCATGCCTCAGGTGGTGCTGCAGGGCTGCCTCTGTCAGATGCACATACTACACTCCCTGTACATGTTTGAGAGCAGGTTGTGTCATGTTAGGCATTCCTGTTACTATATGAGTGAGTCAGAGAGGGGTATCATTCCCAGGGTTCCTACTGAGCCAGTGTATGTGCTATGCATTGCCTCTTTGCCAAGGCCAGGGCATACTGGGCATGCCTCCTTCTGCCTACTGGGGCAGGCTCAGGTTGTTCCTCCTCTGAGTCACGCTCTGCCTGTGATGGCCTTGGCAATGGTGGGGGGCTGTTTGTCCTGGCCCTATGCTGGTCCTGCTGCAGCTGTTTTCACAGGATCATATTATGTAGCATAGCACATACCATGACAATTTGGGTACATGTAGTTGGTGAGTACTGCAAGGCTCCACCAGATGTGTCCAGGCACTGGAACTGTGACTTGAGCAGCCCAAACACATGCTCTATTACATTACGTGTTTGTGCATGTGCCTCATTATGGCGTTCCTGTTCAGGTGTGTGTGTGTTTCTGATGGGTGTCATCAGCCATGGCTCCAGTGCATAACCTGCATCCCCCACTAGGTGACCATGTGGGATGTCCCCATTGGCAAATGTCTGGTACAGCTGCATCAAATGCCAGATATGGGAATCATGGTAGCTCCCAGGGCAGCCAGCACACACATTCATTATTATGCCCTGGACATCACACACGACCTGGCAGTTGATGGAGGGGAAGCCCTTGCGGTTAATGTAGGCCCTACCCCACTCACCGGCTGGTGCTTTGATGCATATGTGCGTGCAGTCTATTGCACCCACTACCTCAGGGTATTCCGCTATTTGCTGGAAGAGACACATATTGCTGGTCAATACCTCACGGGCATTGGGGAAATATACATGCTCACCGACATGTGCTGACATGACATCCAGGAACTGGTGCAGTACCCTGGAGGCTGATGCCTGTGATATCCCCATCATATCACCAGTTGGTTTCTGGAAGGTACCTGTTGCTAGTACTCTTAGGCCAACACATACCTTGGTTTTCACTGGGATGGGTTCCCCTCTGTTGGTTCTGTGTGTGAGGCGTGGCCTGCACAGCTCAACAATTTGCTGCAGGAGGTCTCTGTCCACTCTATAGAGCTCCACTATCTCCAGCTCATGTAACCCCTGGTAGGTGACCCTGGGCCTGTACACTCTTCTCCATCTCCTCACTGTGGGTTGTCTGGCAGCATTTCCATTGTCACCACCCTCAGCAAATCTCCTATGTCTCCTTATGACAGCTATGGCAGCCCCTAGCATGTTTGGTCTGAGTGCAGCTTTTTCAGTTTTCACTTCTACTAGCTTACTCCTGTCTTGCAGTGTCTCTTGAGAGAAACATACTGCAATGCTGTTTGCAGTGTTTTAAGTGCTGGGCTGGGCTTGTATTCTGCCTGTGTAATTGCTTGCTTCTAATTGTTTTCACCTGCTACCTCTACAAGTATTTCCTGCTAGTTTCCTACTATTTCTTCTGCTTCCTTTTTCCTCTTCGTTTCCTCAGGGGGGAGCAGCACGCATACCAGCGAAAACACACTCACAGTGGCTACCACGCACGCACACATGCTTACACGGACTAGAATCTGCTTATTTGGGTTAAAATGTGCGCACACCAGCGTAAACAGGTTTACAGATCTTTAAACAGGTTCCTACATGCTTACTCTGCCTTACACGCACGCACTCTGTCTTACTCACGGCTCCCAGCGAGCACACGTGCGCATGCA